>NC_056461.1:43858224-43923224 GCF_018296145.1 Oncorhynchus tshawytscha
ACTTCTCTATTCCCTTTATCCTCCCTCTCTATCTCCCTCCCTCCCTCTCTCCCTTTCTTTCCCTCCCTCCCTCCCTCCCTCCCTCCCTCCCTCCCTCCCTCCCTCCCTCCCTCCCTCCCTCCCTCCCTCCCTCCCTCCCTCCCTCCCTCCCTCCCTCTCTTCCTCCACCCGTTCCCTCTCTCTCTCTCCTTATCTCTCTCCCCCCTCTCTCGCTCTCTCTCCATCTCTCTCTCTCAATTCAATTTCAATTTAAGGTACTTTATTGGCATGGGAAACATATGTTACCATTGCCAAAGCAAGTGAAGTAGATAATAAACAGAAGTGAAATAAACAATAAAAAATGAACAGTAAACATTACACTCACAAAAGTTCCAAATGAATAAAGACATTTCAAATGTCATATTTTGTCTATAAACAGTGTTGTAATGATGTGCAAATATTTTTATTTTATTTTTTTATTTCACCTTTATTTAACCAGGTAGGCAAGTTGAGAACAAGTTCTCATTTACAACTGCGACCTGGCCAAGATAAAGCAAAGCTGTTCGACAGATACAACGACACAGAGTTACACATGGAATAAACAAACATACAGTCAATAATACAGTATAAACAAGTCTATATACAATGTGAGCAAATGAGGTGAGATAAGGGAGGTAAAGGCAAAAAAGGCCATGGTGGCAAAGTAAATACAATATAGCAAGTAAAACACTGGAATGGTAGATTTGCAGTGGAAGAATGTGCAAAGTAGAAATAAAAATAATGGGGTGCAAAGGAGCAAAATAAATAAAATAAAATAAATACAGTAGGGAAAGAGGTAGTTGTTTGGGCTAAATTATAGGTGGGTGCAGTAATCTGTGAGCTGCTCTGACAGCTGGTGCTTAAAGCTATTGAGGGAGTACTGAAGGGAACATAAATAAACATAAATATAGGTTGTATTTACAATGGTGTTTGAGCAATGAGCGGTCAATGAGTGTTCTTTTGGTCAGCCTCCGTAGACAGGCACATCATGCACCACTCCCGAGTTTACTACTCACCAACGTCTCTTGACAACAAGGTAGATGAAACCTGAGCAAGTAGCCTTCCAGAGAGAATTCAAAGTCTGTAACGTTCTTTGTTTCACGGAAACATGGCTCACTGGAGAGACGCTATCGGAGTCGTTACAGCCACCTGGTTTCTCCACGCATCGCGCCGACAGAAACAAGCATCTTTCTGGTAGGAAGAGGGGCGGAGTTGTATGCCTTATGATTAACCAGACGTGGTGTGATCATAACAACATACAGGAACTCAAGTCCTTTTGTTCACCCGACTTAAAATTACTTACAATCAAATGTCAACCGCATTATCTACCTAGAGAATTCTCTTCGATTATAATCACAACCGCATATATTCTCCCCCAAGCAGACACATCGATGGCCCTGAACGAACTTCATTTGACTCTATGTAAACTGGAAACCACATATCCTGAGGCTGCATTTATTGTAGCTAGGGATTTTAACAAGGCTAATCTGAAAACAAGGCTCCCTAAATTCTATCAGCATATCGATTGCGCAACCAGGGCCGGTAAAACCCTGGATCATTGTTATTCTAACTTCCGCGATGCATATAAGGCCCTCCCCCGCCCTACTTTCGGAAAAGCTGACCACAACTCCATTTTGTTGCTCCCAAACTACAGACAGAAATTAAAACAAGAAGCTCCCGCATTCAGGTCTGTTCAACGCTGGTCCGACCTGATTCCACGCTTCAAGACTGCTTTGATGACGTGGATTGGGATATGTTCCGCATTGCGTCCAACAACAGCATTGACGAGTACACTGATTCGGTGAGCGAGTTCATTAGAAAGTGCATCGGACATGTTATACCCACAGCGTCTATTAAAACATTCCCAAACCAGAAACCATGGATTGATGGCAGAACTCGCACGAAACTGAAAGCGCGAACCACTGCTTTTAACCAGGGCAAGGTGACCGGAAACATGACCGAATACAAACAGTGTAGCTTTTCCCTCCGCAAGGCAATCAAACAAGCTAAGCGTAAATATAGAGTCAAAGTGGAGTCGCAATTCAACGGCTCAGATACGAGAGGTATGTGGCAGGGTCTACAGTCAATCACAGACTATAAAAGGAAAACCAGCCCCGTCGCGGACCAGGATGTCTTGCTCCTAGACAGACTTAACAACTTCTTTGCTTGCTTGCTTTGAGGACAACACAGTGCCACCGACACGGCCCGCTACCCAAACCTGCGGAGGTGAGTAAAACATTTAAACGTGTTAACCCTCGCAAGGCTGCAGGCCCAGACGGCATCCCCAGCCGCATCATCAGAGCATGCTCAGACCAGCTGGCTGGTGTGTTTACGGACATATTCAATCAATCCTTGTCCCAGTCTGCTGTCCCCACATGCTTCAATAGGGCCGCCATTGTTCCTGTTCCCAACAAAGCTAAGGTAACTGAGCTTAATGATATCGCCCCGTAGCACTCACTTCCGTCATCATGAAGTGCTTTGAGAGACTAGGACCATATCACCTCCACCCTACCTGACACCCTAGACCCACTCCAATTTGCTTACCGCCCAAATAGGTCCACAGACGACACAATCTCAACCACACTGCACACAGCCCTAACCCATCTGGACAAGAGGAATACCTATGTGAGAATGCTGTTCATCGACTACAGCTCAGCATTAAACACCATAGTACCCTCCAAACTCGTCATCAA
Organism: Oncorhynchus tshawytscha; assembly: GCF_018296145.1. Lineage (NCBI taxonomy): Eukaryota > Metazoa > Chordata > Actinopteri > Salmoniformes > Salmonidae > Oncorhynchus > Oncorhynchus tshawytscha. Next base: position 43,860,936 of record NC_056461.1, read on the forward strand.
GCTCAAGACCCTGGGTCTCAACCCCGCCCTGTGCAACTGGGTACTGGACTTCCTGACTGGCTGCCCCCATGTGGTGAGGGTAGGAAACAACATCTCCACCCCGCTGATCCTCAACACTGGGGCCCCACAAGGGTGCGTTCTCAGCCCTCTCCTGTACTCCCTGTTCACCCACGACTGCGTGGCCATGCAGGCCTCCAACTCAATCATCAAGTTTGCAGACGACACAACAGTAGTGGGCTTGATTACCAACAATGATGAGACGGCCTACAGGGAGGAGGTGTGGTGTCAGGAAAGTAACCTCACACTCAACGTCAACAAAACTAAGGAGATGATCGTGGACTTCAGGAAACAGCAGAGGGAGCAGCCCCCTATCCATATCGATGGGACAGTAGTGGAGAGGGTGGAAAGTTTAAAGTTCCTCGGGATACACATCACAGACAAACTGAATTGGTCCACCAACACAGACAGCGTGGTGAAGAAGGCGCAGTAGCGCCTCTTCAACCTCAGGAGGCTGAAGAGATTTGGCTTGTAACCAAAAACACTCACAAACTTTTACAGATGCACAATCGAGAGCATCCTGGCGGGCTGTATCACCGCCTGGTACGGCAACTGTACAGCCCTCAACCGTAAGGCTCTCCAGAGGGTAGTGAGGTCTGCACAACGCATCACCGGGGGCAAACTACCTGTCCTCCAGGACACCTACACCACCCGATGTCACAGGAAGGCCAAAAAGATCATCAAGGACAACAACCACCCAAGCCACTAACTGTTCACCTCGCTATCATCCAGAAGGCGTGGTCAGTACAGGTGCATCAAAGCTGGGACCGAGAGACTGAAAAACAGCTTCTATCTCAAGGCCATCAGACTGTTAAACATACTGACTCCACTTTAATAATGGAAAAATTGATGTAATAAATGTATCACTAGCCACTTTAAACAATGCCACTTCATATAATGTTTACATACCCTACATTACTCATCTCATATGTATATACTGTACTCTATACCATCGAATGCACCTTGCCATCTTAATGTAATATATCACTAGCTACTTTAAAACAATGGTACTTTATATAATGTTTACATCATCTCATCTCATATGTATATACTGTACTCTATACCATCTACTGCATCTTGTTTACATACCCTACATTACTCATCTCATATGTATATACTGTACTCTATACCATCTACTGCATCTTGTTTACATACCCTACATTACTCATCTCATATGTATATACTGTACTCTATACCATCTACTGCATCTTGTTTACATACCCTACATTACTCATCTCATATGTATATACTGTACTCTGTACCATCTACTGCATCTTGTTTACATACCCTACATTACTCATCTCATATGTATATACTGTACTCTGTACCATCTACTGCATCTTGTTTACATACCCTACATTACTCATCTCATATGTATATACTGTACTCTGTACCATCTACTGCATCTTGTTTACATACCCTACATTACTCATCTCATATGTATATACTGTACTCTATACCATCTACTGCATCTTGTTTACATACCCTACATTACTCATCTCATATGTATATACTGTACTCTATACCATCTACTGCATCTTGTTTACATACCCTACATTACTCATCTCATATGTATATACTGTACTCTGTACCATCTACTGCATCTTGTTTACATACCCTACATTACTCATCTCATATGTATATACTGTACTCTGTACCATCTACTGCATCTTGTTTACATACCCTACATTACTCATCTCATATGTATATACTGTACTCTGTACCATCTACTGCATCTTGTTTACATACCCTACATTACTCATCTCATATGTATATACTGTACTCTATACCATCTACTGCATCTTGTTTACATACCCTACATTACTCATCTCATATGTATATACTGTACTCTATACCATCTACTGCATCTTGTTTACATACCCTACATTACTCATCTCATATGTATATACTGTACTCTATACCATCTACTGCATCTTGTTTACATACCCTACATTACTCATCTCATATGTATATACTGTACTCTGTACCATCTACTGCATCTTGTTTACTTTACTCTATACCATCTTAATGTCTTCTTGCCGTTCAATCATTCATATATTTATATGTACATATTCTTATTCATTCCTTTACACTTGTGTGTATAAGGTAATTGTTGTGAAATTGTTAGGTTAAATTACTCGTTGGATATTACTGCATTGTCGGAACTAGAAGCACAAGCATTTCGCTACACTCGCATTAACATCTGCTAACCATGTGTATGTGACCAATTAAAAAACTGATTTGCATCTCAGTTTCCACCTCATTTTGTGGGCAGTGTACACATAGCCTGTCTTCTCTTGAGAGCCATGTCTGCCTACGGCGGCCTTTCTCAATAGCAAGGCTATGCTCACTGAGTCTGTACATAGTCAACACTTTCCTTAAGTTTGTGCCTGTCACAGGGGTCAGATATTCTGCGATTATTATTATTATTTTCTGGATTTTGATAATTAGTGGGTATCAGCCTAATTCTGGTCTGCATGCATTATTTGGTGTTTTACGTTGTACACAGAAGATATTTTTGCAGAATTTGGCATGCAGAGTCTCAATTTGGGGAATTCCTGGTTGGTGATCGGACCCCAGACCTCACAACCATAAAGGGAAATGGGTTCTATGACTGATTCAAGTATTTTTTAGCCAGATCCTAATTGGTATGTCAAATTTTATATTCCTTTTGTTCACATAGAAGGCCCTTCTTGCCTTGTCTCTCAGATCATTCAAAGCTTTGTGGAAGTTACCTGTGGCGCTGATGTTAATGCAGAGGTACAGTATCTGTCAACAGTTTTTACACACCTGTGTTTGCAAAGCTGTCATCAAGGCAAAGGGTGCCTACTTTGAAGAATCTAAAATCTAAAATATAATTTGATTTGTTTAATACTTTTTTGGTTACTACATGATTCCATATGTGTTATTTCATAGTTTTGATGTCTTCACTATTATTCTACAATGTAGAAAATAGTAAAAATAACAAAATAACATTGAATGAGTAGGTGTGTCCCAACTTTTGACTGCTACTGTATGTCTAGTTTTTTGTCTCTCTCTCTCTCTCTCTCTCTCTCTCTCTCTCTATATATATATATATATATATAAAGAACAAGTATTTCATTCACTGCCAATTTTGAAGGTTTTCCTACTTACAAAGCATGTAGAGGTCTGTAATTTTTATCATAGTTACACTTCAACTGTGAGAAACAAAAATCCAGAAAATCACATTGTCTGATTTTTAAGTAATTCATTTTCATTTTATTGCATGACATAAGTATTTGATCACCTACCAACCAGTAACAATTCCGGCTCTCACAGACCTGTTAGTTTTTCTTTAAGAAGCCCTCCTGTTCTCCACTCATTACCTGTATTAACTGCACCTGTTTGAACTCATTACCTGTATAAAAGACACCTGTCCACACATGATCCAGAGGAGGAATGTGAGACGGTCATGTGGTCTGATGAGACAAAAATAGAGCTTTTTGGTTAAAACTCCACTCGCCGTGTTTGGAGGAAGAAGAAGGATGAGTACAACCCCAAGAACACCATCCCAACCGTGAAGCATGGAGGTGGAAACATCATTCTTTGGGGATGCTTTTCTGCAAAGGGGACAGGACAACTGCACCGTATTGAGGGGAGGATGGATGGGGCCATGTATCGCGAGATCTTGGCCAACAACCTCCTTCCCTCAGTAAGAGCATTGAAGATGGGTCGTGGCTGGGTCTTCTAGCATGACAACGACCCGAAACACACAGCCAGGGCAACTAAGGAGTGGCCCCGTAAGAAGCATCTCAAGGTCCTGGAGTGGCCTAGCCAGTCTCCAGACCTGGACCCAGTAGAAAATCTTTGGAGGGAGCTGAAAGTCCGAATTGCCCAGCGACAGCCCCGAAACCTGAAGGATCTGGAGAAGGTCTATATGGAGGAGTGGGCCAAAATCCCTGCTGCAGTGTGTGCAAACCTGGTCAAGAACTACAGGAAACGTAAGATCTCTGTAATTGCAAACAAAGGTTTCTGTACCAAATATTAAGTTCTGCTTTTCTGATGTATCAAATACTTATGTCATGCAATAAAATGCAAATTAATTACTTAAAAATCATACAATGTGATTTTCTGGATTTTTGTTTTAGATTCCGTCTCTCACAGTTGAAGTGTACCTATGATAAAATTACAGACCTCTACATGCTTTGTAAGTAGGAAAACCTGCAAAATCGGCAGTGTATCAAATACTTGTTCTCCCCACTGTACATGTATATCTATATCACTCTCTCTCTCTCTATGATGTTTAGGTCAATGTATGTAGGTATGTATTTAGGTATGTATAGTGTTATGTGTGCACTAGGGCAACTGGCTCTAGATGGAATGGTCCTGGAAACTGGACCTTTTTTGGAACATCATTATTTTTGTCATACTGAGATTTACTGTCAGGGCCCAGGTCTGTCAGGGCCCAGGTCTGTCAGGGCCCAGGTCTGTCAGGGCCCAGATCTGTCAGGGCCCAGATCTGTCAGGACCCAGGTCTGACAGGGCCCAGGTCTGACAGGGCCCAGGTCTGACAAAATCTGTACAGAAGATCTAGGTGCTGCTGTAGGACCTACATGGTTGGGGACAGAAGCACCAGATCATCAGCAAACAGTAGAAATTAGACTTCAGATTCTAGTAGGGTGAGGCCGGGTGCTGCAGATTGTTCTCGTGCCCTCGCCAATTTGTTGATATATATGTTGAAGAGGGTAGGGCTTATCCTGCATCCCTGTCTCACACCACGGCCCTGTGGAAAGAAATGTGTTTTTGCCAATTTTAACCGCACACTTATTTTTTGTGTACATGGATTTTATAATGCCGTATGTTATTCCCCCAGTACCACTTTCCATCTATTTGTATAGCAGACCCTCATGCCAAATTGAGTCCAAAGCTTTATTTTATATCAACAAAGCGTGAAAAGACTTTGCCTTTGTTTTGGTTTGTTTCTTTGTCAAGTAGGATGCGCAGGGTGAATACATGGTCAGTCGTACGGTAATTTGGTGAAAGCCAATTTGACATTTGCTCCTTCTGTCTCTCTCTCTCTCTCTCCATCCATCCTTCTCTCTCTCTCTCCATCCATCCTTCTCTCTCTTTCTCTCCATCCATCCCACTCTCTCTCTCTTCATCCATCCCTCTCTCCAGGACTACAAGCCGGAGGAGGACCCCTCTAAGTTTAAGTCAGTGAAGACTGGAAGAGGCCCACTTGGACCGGACTGGAAGGTACAGTAGAGGGTGTCTTTGGGTCTGCTTTGCACTAACTCCCTCAACATTACAGTACAATAAAACGTGTGTGTGTGTGTGTGTGTGTGTGTGTGTGTGTGTGTGTGTGTGTGTGTGTGTGTGTGTGTGTGTGTGTGTGTGTGTGTGTGTGTGTGTGTGTGTGTGTGTGTGTGTGTGTGTGTGTGTGTGTGTGTGTGTGTGTGTGTGTGTGTGTGTGTGTGTGTGTGTGTGTGTGTGTGTGTGCAGAAGGAGCTCCCTAAGAAGACAGACTGCCCACACATGTGTGCCTACAAACTGGTGACAGTCAAGTTCAAGTGGTGGGGCCTGCAGAACAAAGTGGAGAACTTCATCCAGAAGGTACAGAGGATGATGACTGGGATGATGGTGTGGAGGGGAGAGGAGAGGAGGGGAGAGGAGAGGAGAGGAGGGGTGAGGAAGGGGGGGGACGAGAGGAGGGGGTAAGGAAGGGGGCGAGAGGAGGGGTGAGGAAGGGGGATGAGAGGTGAGGAGAGGTGGAGTGAGGGGAGAGGAGGGAGAGGAGGGGTGAGGAGAGGTGAGGAGAGGTGAGGAAGGGGGGAGAGGAGAGATGAGTAGGGGTGAGGGAGGTGAGGAGGGGTGAGGAGAGGTGAGGAGGGGTGAGGAGAGGTGAGGAAGGGGGACGAGAGGAGAGGTGAGTAGAGGTGAGTGAGGTGAGGAGGGGTGAGGAGGGGTGAGGAGAGGTGAGGAAGGGGGACGAGAGGAGAGATGAGTAGGGGTGAGGAGGGGTGAGGAGGGGTGAGGAAGGGTGAGAAGTATAAAGGTTGTGATGGTGGCTGGATAAAAGCCATGAGACAGAGAACCAACCAGGCTGTATTCTCATTGACCAAATGAGAGCACTCACTCACTCAGTTGATTTACAGACTATTGGTCGTCATTCAAGTCAAGTGGTAGATTGTGAGCCATTTTAGTTGACGAGTCTACAGGGATTAAAAGCGAGGCTGGAGGGCATAGCAACATGGGGTTGTTGCCTCATCTAAGCTTTTTGGGGATTCCCCCGAGTTGAATTTCAGGAGTGAAGTTGATTTTTCATGTTCACCCGGAGAATGAGAAATCAGCCCCAGTCTCCATGTCTATACTGATTCCACCCCAGTCTCCATGTCTATACTGATTCCACCCCAGTCTCCATGTCTATACTGATTCCACCCCAGTCTCCATGTCTATACTGATTCATCCCCAGTCTCCATGTCTATACTGACTCCACCCCAGTCTCATCCCCAGTCTCCATGTCTATACTGATTCATCCCCAGTCTCCATGTCTATACTGACTCCACCCCAGTCTCCATGTCTATACTGATTCCACCCCAGTCTCCATGTCTATACTGATTCATCCCCAGTCTCATCCCCAGTCTCCATGTCTATACTGATTCCACCCCAGTCTCCATGTCTATACTGATTCCACCCCAGTCTCCATGTCTATACTGATTCCACCCCAGTCTCCATGTCTATACTGATTCATCCCCAGTCTCATCCCCAGTCTCCATGTCTATACTGATTCCACCCCAGTCTCCATGTCTATACTGATTCATCCCCAGTCTCATCCCCAGTCTCCATGTCTATACTGATTCATCCCCAGTCTCCATGTCTATACTGGTTCATCCCCTGTCTCCATGTCTATACTGATTCATCCCCAGTCTCCATGTCTATTCTGATTCATCCCCAGTCTCATCCCCATTCTCCATGTCTATACTAATTCATCCCCAGTCTCCATGTCTATACTGATTCATCTCAGTCTCCATGTCTATACTGATTCATCCCCAGTCTCATCCCCAGTCTCCATGTCTATACTGATTCATCCCCAGTCTCCATGTCTATACTGATTCATCTCAGTCTCCATGTCTATACTGATTCATCCCCAGTCTCCATGTCTATACTGATTCATCCCCAGTCTCCATGTCTATACTGGTTCATCCCCAGTCTCCATGTCTATACTGACTCCACCCCAGTCTCATCCCCAGTCTCCATGTCTATACTGATTCATCCCCAGTCTCCATGTCTGTTCTGTATTTGTTGTTTGTTCTGACCTCTACTGGCCAGGTTGGGAGTTGCAGGGGCTATATAATTTCCTGCCGTGGTTTCCAGTTTAGGGAAAGGGAAAGGGGGATACCAAGTCAGAGCCAACCCCTCTGAATCAAGAGGTGCGGGGGGGTGGGGGGCTGTCTTAATCTACGTTATATTATTATGTTATTATCTGACATGTAACAAAGACATATCAACAAGGATGTCTCCTTTATCTCTCTCTTTGCTCTCCGTCCCTCCTTCCCTCTCAGCAAGAGAAGCGTCTGTTCACCAACTTCCACCGTCAGCTGTTCTGCTGGATCGACAAGTGGATCGAACTCACCATGGAGGACATTCGTCGCATGGAGGACGACACGCGCAAAGAACTGGACGAGGTGAGGAGAGGAGAGGAGAGGAGGAGAGAGGGGGGATGGGGGGGAGGAGGGGGGAGAGAGGGGATGGGGGAGGAGGGGGGGAGGAGGGGGGGAGAGAGAGGGGGGGGGTGGGGGGGGGAGAGAGGGGGGGATGGGGGAGGAGGGGGGGATGGGGGAGGAGAGGGGGAGAGAGAGGGGGGTGGGGGAGGAGACCCCTGTAGTTGTTTTTATGTGAAACCTGTGGACTGGAAAATATGAGTGTTATCTACAGATGCCATATCTTAATTTGATCATCCTGTTGTTGCAGGAATTATTCTGAAGGAAGTGCACACTTTGTGTATTCACGGTTTTAAAAAAGGCTTCTAAAGTTTGTAATTTCAACTTTAACATTTCAGACTTGATTTGCCCCGCGAACCACTGCTTTTGTGGCAGTACACTGCTTTTAATCAGGGCAAGGTGACTGGTAACATGACCGAACACAAACAGTGCAGCTATTCCCTCCGCAAGGCTATCAAACAAGCTAAGCGTCAGTACAGAGACAAAGTAGAATCTCAATTCAACGGCTCAGACACAAGAGGCATGTGGCAGGGTCTACAGTCAATCACGGACTACAGGAAGAAATCCAGCCCAGTCACGGACCAGGATGTCTTGCTCCCAGACAGACGAAATAACTTTTTTGCCCGCTTTGAGGACAATACAGTGCCACTGACACGGCCTGCAACTAAAACATGCGGACTCTCCTTCACTGCAGCCGAGGTGAGTAAGACATTTAAACGTGTTAACCCTCGCAAGGCTGCAGGCCCAGACGGCATCCCCAGCCGCGCCCTCAGAGCATGCGCAGACCAGCTGGCCGGTGTGTTTACGGACATATTCAATCAATCCCTATTCCAGTCTGCTGTTCCCACATGCTTCAAGAGGGCCACCATTGTTCCTGTTCCCAAGAAAGCTAAGGTAACTGAGCTAAACGACTACCGCCCCGTAGCACTCACATCCGTCATCATGAAGTGCTTTGAGAGACTAGTCAAGGACCATATCACCTCCACCCTACCTGACACCCTAGACCCACTCCAATTTGCTTACCGCCCAAATAGGTCCACAGACGATGCAATCTCAACCACACTGCACACTGCCCTAACCCATCTGGACAAGAGGAATACCAATGTGAGAATGCTGTTCATCGACTACAGCTCGGCATTCAACACCATAGTACCCTCCAAGCTCGTCATCAAGCTCGAGACCCTGGATCTCGACCCCGCCCTGTGCAACTGGGTACTGGACTTCCTGACGGGCCGCCCCCAGGTGGTGAGGGTAGGCAACAACATCTCCACCCCGCTGATCCTCAACACTGGGGCCCCACAAGGGTGCGTTCTGAGCCCTCTCCTGTACTCCCTGTTCACCCACGATGGCGTGGCCACGCACGCCTCCAACTCAATCATCAAGTCTGTGGACGACACAACAGTGGTAGGCTTGATTACCAACAACGACGAGACGGCCTACAGGGAGGAGGTGAGGGCCCTCGGAGTGTGGTGTCAGGAAAATAACCTCACACTCAACGTCAACAAAACTAAGGAGATGATTGTGGACTTCAGGAAACAGCAGAGGGAACACCCCCCCATCCTCATCGATGGAACAGTAGTGGAGAGGGTAGCAAGTTTTAAGTTCCTCGGCATACACATCACAGACAAACTGAATTGGTCCACTCACAGAGACAGCATCGTGAAGAAGGCGCAGCAGCGCCTCTTCAACCTCAGGAGGCTGAAGAAATTCGGCTTGTCACCAAAAGCACTCACAAACTTCTACAGATGCACAATCGAGAGCATCCTGGCGGGCTGTATCACCGCCTGGTACGGCAACTGCTCCGCCCACAACCGTAAGGCTCTCCAGAGGGTAGTGAGGTCTGCACAACGCATCACCGGGGCAAACTACCTGCCCTCCAGGACACCTACACCACCCGATGTTACAGGAAGGCCATAAAGATCATCAAGGACATCAACCATCCGAGCCACTGCCTGTTCACCCCGCTATCATCCAGAAGGCGAGGTCAGTACAGGTGCATCAAAGCTGGGACCGAGAGACTGAAAAACAGCTTCTATCTCAAGGCCATCAGACTGTTAAACAGCCACCACTAACATTGAGTGGCTGCTGCCAACACACTGACACTGACACTGACTCAACTCCAGCCACTTTAATAATGGGAATTGATGTAAATATATCACTAGCCACTTTAAACAATGCTACCTTATATAATGTTACTTACCCTACATTATTCATCTCATATGCATACGTATATACTGTACTCTATATCATCGACTGCATCCTTATGTAATACATGTATCACTAGCCAATTTAACTATGCCACTTTGTTTACATACTCATCTCACATGTATATACTGTACTCGATATCATCTACTGTATCTTGCCTATGCTGCTCTGTACCATCACTCATTCATATATCCTTATGTACATATTCTTTATCCCCTTACACTGTGTATAAGACAGTAGTTTTGGAATTGTTAGTTAGATTACTTGTTGGTTATTACTGCATTGTCGGAACTAGAAGCACAAGCATTTCGCTACACTCGCATTAACATCTGCTAACCATGTGTATGTGACAAATAAAATTTGATCTGATTTGATTTGAAAAAGTCACCAACCCCTACAAAACTATTTCCACCGACTATAATCCACATAACAGTTCACATTTCTTGTTGCGGCAGGGTAGCCTAGTGGTTAGAGTGTTGGACTAATAACCAGAAGATTGCGAGTTCAAACCCCCGAGCTGACAAGGTACAAGTCTGTCGTTCTGCCCCTGAACAGGCAGTTAACCCACTGTTCCTAGGCCGTCATTGAAAATAAGAATTTTTTCTTAACTGACTTGCCTAGTTAAATAAAGGTAAAATATATATTTTTTTCCTGCTGTAGCAAACTGTCTCAAATTAAGATATGGCATCTGTATACAGTTGTGAGTTTCTAGTGTGTCTAATCGAAACTATGAGTCGGTTAACTTTAAACTGGGTGAACATTAAACTGAATTAACATTAAACTGGGTGAACATTAAACTGAATTAACATTAAACTGGGTTAACATTAAACTGGGTTAACATTAAACTGGGTGAACATTAAACTGAGTGAACATTAAACTGGGTGAACATTAAACTGGGTTAACATTAAACTGAATTAACATTAAACTGGGTGAACATTAAACTGGGTGAACATTAAACTGGGTGAACATTAAACTGGGTTAACATTAAACTGGGTGAACATTAAACTGGGTGAACATTAAACTGGGTTAACATTAAACTGGGTGAACATTAAACTGGGTTAACATTAAACTGAGTGAACATTAAACTGGGTGAACATTAAACTGGGTGAACATTAAACTGGGTTAACATTAAACTGGGTTAACAGTACTTACAGTAAGTGAAGGGTTAATCATCTCACATCTGAATAACAGACTGAAATATGTAACCAGCCATCTGAGAGAGACACAAAAGATGCAGCAAAGCACAAGCAGGGCCATTCAGGCCTTCGTGTGTGTGTGTGTGTGTGTGTGTGTGTGTGTGTGTGTGTGTGTGTGTGTGTGTGTGTGTGTGTGTGTGTGTGTGTGCTCCACTAAGTACTCACAGGTCAGTGATGTAACCGTTCCTCATGCATTCCTCTCTCTCTCTTTCTCTCATCCTCTCTCTTCCTCTCTCTCTCTTTCTCTCCCCCTCTCTCTCTCTCTCTCATTCTCTGCCTCTCTCTTTCTCCCCCTCTCTCTCGCTTTCGCTCCCCTTCTTTCTCTGTCTCTCTCTTTCTCTCTCCTCTTTCTCTCATCCTCTCTCTGTCTCTCTCTCTCTTTCTCTCTCTCTCTTTCTCTCTCCCCCATCCCTCTCTCTCGCTCTTTCCCTCTCTCTCCCCTCTCTCTCCCCCTCTCTCTCTTTCTATTTCTCTCTCTTTCTATTTTCTCTCTCTCTCTCTCTCTCTCTCTCTCTCTCTCTCTCTCTCATTCTCTGCCTCTCTTTCTCCCCCTCTCTCCCCCTCTCTCTCGCTTTCGCTCCCCTTCTTTCTCTGTCTGTCTCTCTCACCCTCTATCTCTGTCTCTTTCTCTCCCCCTCTCTCTCTCTCTCTCTCTCTGTCTCTTTCTCTCCCCCTCTCTCTCTCTCTCTCTCTCTCTCTCTCTCTTTCTCTCCCCCTCTCTCTCTCTGTCTCTCTTTCTCTCTCTGTCTCTCTCTTTCTCTCCCCCTCTCTCTCTGTGTCTCTTCCTCTCTCTCTCTCTCTCTCTCTCTCTCTCTCTCTCTCTCTCTCTCTGTGTGTCTCTTTCTCTCGCTCTCTCTCTCTTGCTCTCTCTCTTTCTCTCTCTCACTCTCTCTCTCTCCCCCCCTCCCCCTCCTCTCCCCGTCTCTCTCTAGATGAGGGTGAAGGATCCAGTGAAAGGCATGGTGGCTCTGGAAGACTGATGAGGCTTGAGGCAGACAGACAGACTGACCCTGCTGCTGGTAAACACATTCTAACTAATCTCAGAAACCCAGAAAACTCAAATATCTTGCATCAATGCTCCATTAGGTTCTGTGGGTAGATGTATGGAGGAAAAATGCTAAGGCGACTAGCCAAGTCTCCACCCCTCCCTAAAAGGACACTCTCAGCTAAATTTCACTTAGGGCCCCCAAAGGGCCGGCGCTGACTACATGTGTGGGTATGGATGTGTGTACGCAGTATTTTCCAGTTGGGAAGAATGTAGACTGCTACAATCCATCATGATGTAGTCCTATAACCTAACTCACTACGGTAAGACAGCCTGTTCCTGGTCAGACAGTCACTGGTCCATCAGATGTTGCCTTATATACTGTACCCCAATGGTCATTTTAGCTTTTTAAAGTGTTCATTTGGGGTTGGCCAATAGGGGGCGATGTTTTATGGGTACAGAATCAGGATAGAAAGAAGGTGGACCCAACCCAACTATCCACAAGAGATTTGAATCTGCACTAACAGTAGTTCTCTTATGGAACAACAAGTACAAAACAACTTAGTACAAAACAACACAGTACAAAACAACACAGTACAAAACAACACAATATAAAACAACAGTACCAAACAACACAGTATCAAACAACACAATACAAAACAACACAGTACCAAACAACACAATACAAAACAACACAATACAAAACAACACCACAAACAACACAATACAAAACAACACCGTACAAACAACACAATACAAAACAACACAGTACCAAACAACACAATACAAAACAACACAATACAAAACAACACAGTACAAACAACACAATATAAAACAACACAGTACCAAACAACACAGTATCAAACAACACAGTACCAAACAACACCATACAAACAACACAATACAAAACAACACCATACAAACAACACAATACCAAACAACACAGTACCAAACAACACAGTACAAAACAACACAATACCAAACAACACAATACCAAACAACACAGTACCAAACAACACAAAACAACTCAGTACAAACAACTGTTCTTCTGAATGTTTGTGGAACCTGTTAGTATAGAATATATCTGTTAGTATAGAATATACCTGTTAGTATAGAATATACCTGTTAGTATAGAATATACCTGTTAGTATAGAATATATCTGTTAGTATAGAATATACCTGTTAGTATAGAATATATCTCTTAGTATAGAATATACCTGTTAGTATAGAATATTTTTTTATATTGAATATACATGTTAGTATAGAATATACTTGTTATATAGACTTTTCCTGTTTTAGAGAATATACTTGTTTTATAGGATATACCTGTCAAACAGAATATACCTGTTAAATAGAATATACCTGTTAATTGATTATCATTATTTATACAACTCTCTCTCTCTCTCTCTCTTGCTCTCTCAGATCAGAACTGTAAACCTGACAGACACCAATGGATTCAACGCTCCTCCCCCACCTCCTCTTCCTCTTCCTCTCTGTCAACAGAGCTTCTCCGCCCCCCTGGTCCTGCCCCCCTCCCCAGATTGGTACAGTCTGCCATTAAGACAGACAGTCAGTCCTAGTGTACATATCCAATATATATAGTGTATGGGGCAATAAGGCCTAGCTGTGAGTGTGGAGATGTATTATAATATAAACAGGGTTTTTAAAGCATCAGTTCGTCTGTGTTAAAGGTTGTCAGTTTCTTTTCAGGACCAAGCTGTATTCTGATCAGTGTTGTTTTGATCTCGTTGTGACTGTTGTTTTAATTGATTGTTTGTTTTCGATGGGTCATCCTGTCTTCTGATTGGTTGATCACCACACCTCCTCCTCTTCATCTTCCAATCACGTTATTTTTATTCCCCTCTTCTTCATATCAACCATTAAACAAATGATAGATTGTGGCAACAAACAAAAAAAGGTGCCAGGTAGGCGGACCTTATACCTCACGGCCAATAGAATGGTTCAAAAGGGAGGAACAACGTCTACCTGGCTTGCGGTTGGTGGAGGGTGAAGTTGCCCCTATAAGCTGATCTTGGGTCAGTTTTGCAGGTTCAAATCCAATAAAACTTTATTAGTCACATGCTTTGTAAACTACAGCTGTAGACTAACAGTGAAAGGCTTTCTTACGGGCCATTTCCCAACAATGCAGAGAGAAATATTTTGAAATAATAGAAAAATAATAACACAAGGAATAAATACACAATGATTAATGATACCTTGGCTATATACACGGGGTACCGGTACCCAATGGTATAAAGTACTAAAGTAAAAATACTTTAAAGTACTACCTAAGTAGTTTTTTTGGTTATCTGTACATTAATTAAATTAATGTACGATTTATATTTTTGACAACTTTTACTTTTACTTCACTACATTCCTAAAGAAAATAATGTACTTTTTACTCCGTACAATTTCCCTGACATCCAAAAGTACTCGTTACATTTTGAATGGCTAGCAGGACAGGAAAATGGTCTAATTCACGCATTTAAAGAGAAAATCCCTGGTCATCTCTACTGCATCTGATCTGGAAGACTCACTAAACACAAATGCTTTGTTTGCAAATTATGAGTGTTGGAGTGTTCCCCTGGCTACCTGTAATGATGTCTGAGTGTTGGAGTGTTCCCCTGACTATCTGTAATGATGTCTGAGTGATGGAGTGTTCCCCTGACTATCTGTAATGATGTCTGAGTGATGGAGTGTTCCCCTGACTATCTGTAATGATGTCTGAGTGATGGAGTGTTCCCCTGACTATCTGTAATGATGTCTGAGTGATGGAGTGTTCCCCTGACTATCTGTAATGATGTCTGAGTGATGGAGTGTTCCCCTGACTATCTGTAATGATGTCTGAGTGTTGAGTGTTTTCCCCCTGGCTATCTGTAATGATGTCTGAGTGTGATTGTGTTCCCCTGGCTATCTGTAATGATGTCTGAGTGTTGGAGTGTTCCCCTGGCTATCTGTAATGATGTCTGAGTGTTGGAGTGTTCCCCTGACTATCTGTAATGATGTCTGAGTGTTGGAGTGTTCCCCTGACTATCTGTAATGATGTCTGAGTGTTGGAGTGTTCCCCTGGCTATCTGTAATGATGTCTGAGTGTTGGAGTGTACCCCTGGCTATCTGTAATGATGTCTGAGTGTGATTGTGTTCCCTGGCTATCTGTAATGATGTCTGAGTGTTGGAGTGTTCCCCTGGCTATCTGTAAATGATGTCTGAGTGTTGGAGTGTTCCCCTGGCTATCTGTAATGATGTCTGAGTGTTGGAGTGTACCCCTGGCTATCTGTAATGATGTCTGAGTGTTGGAGTGTTCCCCTGACTATCTGTAATGATGTCTGAGTGTTGGAGTGTTCCCCTGACTATCTGTAATGATGTCTGAGTGTTGGAGTGTTCCCCTGGCTATCTGTAATGATGTCTGAGTGTTGGAGTGTACCCCTGGCTATCTGTAATGATGTCTGAGTGTGATTGTGTTCCCCTGGCTATCTGTAATGATGTCTGAGTGTTGGAGTGTTCCCCTGGCTATCTGTAATGATGTCTGAGTGTTCCCCTGGCTATCTGTAATGATATCTGAGTGTTGGAGTGTTCCCCTGGCTATCTGTAAATGATGTCTGAGTGTTGGAGTGTTCCCCTGGCTATCTGTAATGATGTCTGAGTGTTGGAGTGTACCCCTGGCTATCTGTAAATGATGTCTGAGTGTTGGAGTGTGAGTGCCTGGCTATCTGTAATGATATCTGAGTGTTGGAGTGTTCCCCTGGCTATCTGTAATGATGTCTGAGTGTTGGAGTGTTCCCCTGGCTATCTGTAAATGATGTGTGAGTGTTGGAGTGTTCCCCTGGCTATCTGTAATGACGTGTGAGTGTTGGAGTGCCCCTGGCTATCTGTAAATGATGTGTGAGTGTTGGAGTGTTCCCCTGGCTATCTGTAATGATATCTGAGTGTTGGAGTGTTCCCCTGGCTATCTGTAAATGATGTCTGAGTGTTGGAGTGTTCCCCTGGCTATCTGTAAATGATGTCTGAGTGTTGGAGTGTTCCCCTGGCTATCTGTAAATGATGTCTGAGTGTTGGAGTGTTCCCCTGGCTGTCTGTAAATGATGTCTGAGTGTTGGAGTGTTCCCCTGGCTATCTGTAAATGATGTCTGAGTGTTGGAGTGTTCCCCTGGCTATCTGTAAATGATGTCTGAGTGTTGGAGTGTTCCCCTGGCTATCTGTAATGATGTCTGAGTGTTGGAGTGTACCCCTGGCTATCTGTAAATGATGTCTGAGTGTTGGAGTGTTCCCCTGGCTATCTGTAATGATGTCTGAGTGTTGGAGTGTTCCCCTGGCTATCTGTAAATGATGTGTGAGTGTTGGAGTGCCCCTGGCTTTCTGTAATGATTTCTGAGTGTGATTGTGTTCCCTGGCTATCTGTAATGATGTCTGAGTGTTGGAGTGTTCCCCCTGGCTATCTGTAATGATGTCTGAGTGTTCCCCTGGCTATCTGTAATGATATCTGAGTGTTGGAGTGTTCCCCTGGCTATCTGTAAATGATGTCTGAGTGTTGGAGTGTTCCCTGGCTATCTGTAATGATGTCTGAGTGTTGGAGTGTACCCCTGGCTATCTGTAAATGATGTGTGAGTGTTGGAGTGTTCCCCTGGCTATCTGTAATGATGTCTGAGTGTTGGAGTGTACCCCTGGCTATCTGTAATGATGTCTGAGTGTTGGAGTGTTCCCCTGTCTATCTGTAAATGATGTCTGAGTGTTGGAGTGTTCCCCTGGCTATCTGTAATGATGTCTGAGTGTTGGAGTTTTCCCCCTGGCTATCTGTAAATGATGTCTGAGTGTTGGAGTGTTCCCCTGGCTATCTGTAATGATGTGTGAGTGTTGGAGTGTTCCCTGGCTATCTGTAAATGATGTCTGAGTGTTGGAGTGTTCCCTGGCTATCTGTAATGATATCTGAGTGTTGGAGTGTTCCCCTGGCTATCTGTAATGATGTCTGAGTGTTGGAGTGTTCCCCTGGCTATCTGTAAATGATGTCTGAGTGTTGGAGTGTTCCCCTGGCTGTCTGTAAATGATGTCTGAGTGTTGGAGTGTTCCCCTGGCTATCTGTAAATGATGTCTGAGTGTTGGAGTGTTCCCCTGGCTATCTGTAAATGATGTCTGAGTGTTGGAGTGTTCCCCTGGCTATCTGTAAATGATGTCTGAGTGTTGGAGTGTTCCCCTGGCTGTCTGTAAATTATGTCTGAGTGTTGGAGTGTTCCCCTGGCTATCTGTAAATGATGTCTGAGTGTTGGAGTGTTCCCCTGGCTGTCTGTAAATGATGTCTGAGTGTTGGAGTGTTCCCCTGGCTATCTGTAAATGATGTCTGAGTGTTGGAGTGTTCCCCTGGCTATCTGTAATGATGTCTGAGTGTTGGAGTGTTCCCTGGCTATCTGTAATGATGTCTGAGTGTTGGTGTGTACCCCTGGCTATCTGTAATAATGTCTGAGTGTCTGAGTGTTGGAGTGTTCCCTGGCTATCTGTAATGATGTCTGAGTGTTGGAGTGTTCCCCTGGCTATCTGTAAATGATGTCTGAGTGTTGGAGTGTTCCCCTGGCTGTCTGTAAATGATGTCTGAGTGTTGGAGTGTTCCCCTGGCTGTCTGTAAATGATGTCTGAGTGTTGGAGTGTTCCCCTGGTTACCTGTAAATTTTGCAAACAAGTAAACTGTGCCGTCTGGTTTGCTAAATATAAGGAATTTGAAATTATTTATACTTTTACTTTTACTTTTGATACTTAAGTATATTTTAACAATTACATATATTTTTGATAATTAAGTACATTTTAAACCAAATATTTTTAGACTTTAACTCAAGTAGTATTTTACTAGGTGACCTTTACTTTTACTTGAGTCATTTTCAATTAAGGTATCATTACTTTTACTCAAGTATGACAATTGGGTACTTTCCACCACTGCCAGTACCCAGTCGATGTGCAGGTGTACGATGTAATTGAGGTCGATATGTACATATAGGGATAAAGTGACTAAGCAGCAGGATAGATAATAAACCGTAGCAGCAGTGTATGTGAAGAGTCCAAAAAAAGTTAGTGGAATAAGGTTCAATGCAGATCAATCTGGGTAGCTATTTAACTAACTATTTAACTAACTATTTAACTAACTATTTAGTAGTCTTATGCCTTGGAGGTCGAAGCTGTTCAGGATCCTGTTGGTTCCAGACTTGGTGCATCGGAACCGCTCGCCGTGCGGTAGCAGAGAGAACTGTCTGTGACTGGGGTGGCTGGAGTCTTTGACTATTGTTAGGACCTTCCTCTGACACCACCTGGGATAGAGGTCCTTGATGGCAGGAAGCTTGGTCCCAGTGATGAACTGGGCCGTACACACTACCTTCTGTAGCGTCTTACGGTCAGATGCCAAGCCGTTACCATACCAAGTGGTGAAGCAGCCAGTCAAGATGCTCTCAATGGCGCAGCTGTAGAACTTTCTGAGGATCTGAGGACTCATGCTGAATCTTCTTCCTGAGAGGAAAGAGGCGTTGTCATGCTCTCTTCACGACTGTATTGTGTGTGTGTGGACCATGATAATTCCTTATTGATGTGGACACCAAGGAACTTTAAACTCTCGACTCGCTCCACTGCAGCCCCATCAATGTGCTCGGCTGACCTCCTCCCTATAGGCTGTCTCATCGTTGAGGGAGAGGTTGTTATCCTGACACCACACTGCCAGGTCTCTGACCTCCTCCCTATAGGCTGTCTCATCGTTGAGGGAGAGGTTGTTATCCTGACACCACACTGCCAGGTCTCTGACCTCCTCCCTATAGGCTGTCTCATCGTTGAGGGAGAGGTTGTTGTCCTGACACCACACTGCCAGGTCTCTGACCTCCTCCCTATAGGCTGTCTCATCAGGCCAACCACCGTCGAGTCGTCAGTAAACCTAATGATGGTGTTGGAGTCATGCAATCGTGGGTGAACAGGGGGTACAGGAATCACCCCTGAGGGGTCCCCTTGTTGAGAGTCAGCGTGGTGGATGTGTTGTCACCTACCCTTACCACCTGGGGGCGGCCCGTCAGGAAGTCCGGGATCCACTTGCAGAGGGAGGTGTTCAGTCCCAGGGTCCTGATCTTAGTGATGAGTTTGAAGGGCACAATGGTGTTGAATGCTGAGCTATCAATGAGGGATCATAGCTTTCACCTGGATTCACCTGGTCAGTCTATGTCATGGAAAAGAGCATGTGTTCCTAATGTTTTGTACACTCAGTTTATAATGTCCTTATTCAGTCATGATTCTGAAAAGCATAGGATATTACAGTTGTTGGGGTCTTGTTGATGGGATAGTCTCGAATGGATCTCATCCAGGTTGTTGGGGTCTTGTTGATGGGATAGTCTCGAATGGATCTCATCCAGGTTGTTGGGGTCTTGTTGATGGGATAGTCTCGAATGGATCTCGTCCAGGTTGTTGGGGTCTTGTTGATAGGATAGTCTCGAATGGATCTCGTCCGGGTTGTTGGGGTCTTGTTGATGGGATAGTCTTGAATGGATCTCATCCAGGTTGTTGGGGTCTTGTTGATGGGATAGTCTCGAATGGATCTCGTCCGGGTTGTTGGGGTCTTGTTGATGGGATAGTCTCGAATGGATCTCGTCCGGGTTGTTGGGGTCTTGTTGATGGGATAGTCTCGAATGGATCTCGTCCGGGTTGTTGGGGTCTTGTTGATAGGATAGTCTCGAATGGATCTCGTCCGGGTTGTTGGGGTCTTGTTGATAGGATAGTCTCGAATGGATCTCGTCCGGGTTGTTGGGGTCTTGTTGATAGGATAGTCTCGAATGGATCTCATCCGGGTTGTTGGGGTCTTGTTGATGGGATAGTCTCGAATGGATCTCGTCCGGGTTGTTGGGGTCTTGTTGATAGGATAGTCTCGAATGGATCTCGTCCGGGTTGTTGGCGTCTTGTTGATGGGATAGTCTCGAATGGATCTCGTCCGGGTTGTTCTCCAGTGTACAATAGAACAGCGGAGAGGAGGAGGAGGAGGAGACGAGGAAGATGAGGTTGTAGAGGTGGTTTATTTAGCTCGTCTGCCTCTCTTCCTCTTTCCAGTCCCCGTGGATTAGGGCCTGGTCCGGAACGAGCAGTACATCCACAGCTGCCGACTCGTTGAAGTAGAAATCCAAATCCAAATCGAGGTTAGTGATCGCTGTTCTGATGTCCAGAAGATGTTTTCGGTTGTAGGAAATGATCTCGGAAACATTATGTAAAATAAATAAGTTAAGACCACTAAAAAAAAAATGGTGGGGGGGGGCAGAATTGGTCAGGAGCCTGCAAGACAGCAGCTGTCCACTGCAGTCCTGTCATGTTCAGTTATGACTGGGGGAGGGGAAGCTGATCCTAGATCTGTCCCTAGTGGAAACTTCACCCTGGTGCAGTGTGGTCGGAGCTCAATCAAGTTCATCCAATCCCTCCACCCTCCACACCATCATAAGCCCCGTCCACTGCCAGGGTTGCTGGGAGTTGTAGGCGTCTGTTTGGAGTGTGTGACTGCAGCTGTGTGTGTCCTCTCCTGTTTTCTCTGCTGTATCCAGCGATAGCAATAATTCCTCTCACTCTACCTTTCTCTTGTTCTCATTTTTCTGTTATTATCGATCTCCCCCCCATCCTTCTTGTTCACAACCCAGGCTAGGTTTGGTTCCTGTAGTGGTGTGATGTGTGTGTGTGTGTGTTTGGTGTAGTCGTCTGTATTACAGTATTTGTTCTGTTTAGGAGGTTGTAGGTGGGAAGGGGGATAGGGGGGTTGTAGGTGGGAAGGGGGATAGGAGGGGGAGGTGGTAGGTGGGAAGGGGGATAGGAGGGGGTGGGTGGGAAGGGGGATAGGAGGGGAGGTTGTAGGTGGGAAGGGGGATAGGAGGGGAGGTGGTAGGTGGGAAGGGGGATAGGAGGGGGAGGTGGTAGGTGGGAAGGGGGATAGGAGGGGGAGGTTGTAGGTAGGGCGGGGAGTAGAAGGGTGGGAGGAAGAGTGTTCTCCAGACGCTCTTCTCCTCCACCTCTTCCTCTTCTCCTCCTCCTCCCCCTCTCCTCCTCTTCTCCTCCTCCTCTCCTCATCTTTTTCTCCTCCTCCTCATCTTCCTCTTCTCCTACTTTCCTCTTCCTTCTCCTCTCCTCCATCCTTCTCTTTCTCTATATCCTTAGCTTCCTCCATCAACACTGTCCATTCCTCCATCCATTGAGCATCTCTGGTTGTCTTCTGTGTGATATTCAGTATGTACTGATATTGTATATGTAAATAAAAATGTATGTAGATGAACACACATATTAATATATATATATATATATACTGTCCTGCCAGACCTACAGCACACCCATCCCCTCTACTCCCTACTCCCTACACCCTATTCCCTACACCCTAGCCCCGACATCCTACACCCTAGGCCCTACACCCTACTCCTTACACCCTAGGCCCTACACCCTACTCCTTACACCCTACACCCTAGCCCCTACACCCTACTCCTTACACCCTACTCCCTACACTGCTCCCTAGCCCCTACTCCCTGCACTGCTCCCTAGCCCCTACTCCCTACCCCGTACTCCCTACCCCCTACTCCCTACACTGCTCCCTAGCCCCTACTCCATAGCCCCTACTCCCTAGCCCCTACTCCCTACCCCCCCTACTCCCTACCCCGTACTCCCTACACCCTACTCCCTAGCCCCTACTCCCTACCCCTACTCCCTAGCCCCTACTCCCTACCCCCTACTCCCTACCCCCTACTCCCTTTTCTCCCAGGGACCACGTCTTGTTGACAGGACGGTGTATAGATATATTTTGTTCTGGATGTTGTAGTACCTCTGTCAATAATCTGAGCCGCTAACATCTCTCACTTAAAGGGGAAGTCCAGAGCTGGTCTCTTAAAGGGGAAGTCCGGAGCTGGTCTCTTAAAGGGGATGTCCTGCCATTGTCACTTAAAGAGGGAGTCCAGGTGGTCACTTATAAAGTCCAGATGGTCAGTTAAAGGGGAAGTCCAGAGCTGGTCACTTAAAGGGGAAGTCCAGAGCTGGTCAGTTAAAGGGGAAGTCCAGAGCTGGTCAGTTAAAGGGGAAGTCCAGAGCTGGTCACTTAAAGGGGAAGTCCAGAGCTGGTCAGTTAAAGGGGAAGTCTTGTTCAGAACTGGGATGTGTCCTAAACGGCACCCTATTCCCTATATAGTGCACTACTTTAGACCAGAGCCCTATGGAACCCTATTCCCTATATAGTGTACTACTTTAGACCAGAGCCCTATGGCACCCTATTCCCTATATAGTGCACTACTTTAGACCAGGGGCCATGGGGCTCTGATTAAAAGTAGGTTACTATATATATAGAATAGGGTCCCATTTGGTAGGGAATTCTAGTCAGGGAGAAGGAGGAGGGCCTAGATGTAGTCTGAGATGGTTTGAAACATAATGATGATGTCTCAGGCTGACTACATTGCAGACGTTGCATTACATCAACCAATGGTTGTGTGCCACGTCATCGACTGCTCAGTCGGGCATCAGATTGTTATATCATATGATGTGGTTAGCTGACATGTTAAACACCTACTGTAGGACTAACAGGGTCCGGTCCCAAATGGACCCCTGAACCCTACGCCCTATGCCCTAAACTCTACTCCTTGTGTGGAGATCTGAGAGGATTTGACAGGTTAGGTGGAAGTTTCACCATCTTTCTTATACCAGTCAAATCCTCTTAAACCAATCAAATCTTCTTATACCAATCAAATCCTCTTAAACCAATCAAATCCTCTTATACCAATTAAATCCTCTTAAACCAATCAAATCCTCTTTTACCAATCAAATTCTCTTAAACCAATCAAATCCTCTTATACCAATCAAATCCTCTTAAACCAATCAAATCCTCTTATACCAATCAAATCCTCTTAAACCAATCAAATCCTCTTAAACCAATCAAATCCTCTTAAACCAATCAAATCCTCTTATACCAATCAAATCCTCTTAAACCAATCAAATCCTCTTATACCAATCAAATCCTCCTAAACCAATCAAATCCTCTTATACCAATCAAATCCTCCTAAACCAATCAAATCCTCTTAAACCAATCAAATCCTCTTAAACCAATCAAATCCTCTCATATCTCCATAAATGCATAAGGCATAGGGTCTACCAGGGCCCAATCCATTTAGCATTGGGCCCTGGTATTTATGGGACTACAGAGTCAGAAGACTCCCTTCACCTGGTGGGAGATGTTGGCTGTCAGAGATGACCTCATAGATATTAGTTCCCTGGGTTTGTAAACATAATAAATAATGAGTTCAGAACCCCAGACTGTTGATAATGAGTTCAGAACCCCAGACTGTTGATAATGAGTTCAGAGCCCCAGAGTATTGATAATGAGTTCAGAACCCCAGACTGTTGATAATGAGTTCAGAGCCCCAGACTGTTGATAATGAGTTCAGAACCCCAGACTATTGATAATGAGTTCAGAGCCCCAGACTGTTGATAATGAGTTCAGAGCCCCAGAGTATTGATGAGTTCAGAACCCCAGAGTATTGATGAGTTCAGAACCCCAGAGTATTGATAATGAGTTCAGAACCCCAGAGTATTGATGAGTTCAGAACCCCAGAGTATTGATGAGTTCAGAACCCCAGAGTATTGATGTTTTTGTCTTCTCTCTCACTCTCCTGCTCTCTCTCTCCCTCTCTCTCTCTCCCTCTATCCCTCTCTCTTCCCCTCTCTCCCCCTCTCTCTCCCTCTATCCCTCTCTCTTCCCCCTCTCTCTCTCCCTCTATCCCTCTCTCTTCCCCTCTCTCCCCCTCACCCTCTCTCCCCCTCTCACTCCCTCGTTCTGTTTCTTTTACTGTGAATTTGTGCCTTTTTGTTATCTTTTCTTCTCTTCCAATTACACTACATTGGACATGTGAAAAAGTCAATAAAATACTAAAAAAGAGGGCAGGTTGTTTTGTTCATTAAAACTAGACTGTCTGGTTGATGTTTTGATTGGTTCTCTTCAGCAGCAGCAATAACTGATCGTCATGGTTACCACCTCCCACCTTAGACCTGGTGCGATGCCAAAGAAGATCCCCCCTGAACCATGTTCCTCCTCTTCCAAGGTTCCCCCTCCTCTAGTTCCCCCCGCTGGAATGTCACATGACTTGGCAGCACACTCTAAACCCTAACAGCTACTCTCCTCCTGTCTGTCTCTCTCTCCCTGTTTCTCTCCATATCTCCCTCTTTGTTTCTCTCCCTCCTTCTCTCTCTCTCCTTCTCTCCATATCACTCTCCCTCTTTCTCTCCATCTCTCCCTCTTTCTCTCTCTCCCTGTTTCTCTCCATATCTCTCTCCCTCTTTCTCTCCATCTCTCCCTCTTTCTCTCTCTCCCTGTTTCTCTCCATATCTCTCCCTCACCCTCTTTCTCTTAATTTCTCTCTCTCCCCATTTCTCTCTCTGAGCCCAAATCCCTCATTCCCAATCCGGGAGGAGGGAGCCTGGGGAACCCAGAGACAGAGAGAGAGAGCAATCAGGATGGGGGCAGCAGAGAGATTAGTCTAAACCCTGATTAGAGCGAGAGTGGTGTAGGGAGGGAGGGAGGATGGGGGGGGGTGGCAGCATTGGACAATTTGTCAGGATTTAGTTTTTTTTAAAGTTCAAATTCCAATTAAGGGAGGGGTGGTAGGGTTAGGAGAAAAAGAGAAGGAAAATATACATTTTCTATAAAAA
Organism: Oncorhynchus tshawytscha; assembly: GCF_018296145.1. NCBI lineage: Eukaryota > Metazoa > Chordata > Actinopteri > Salmoniformes > Salmonidae > Oncorhynchus > Oncorhynchus tshawytscha. The sequence continues at coordinate 43,885,721 of NC_056461.1, forward strand.
TATATTTAAAATAATATATATATTTACAATATATATATATGTATATATATCACAGGAGGTTGGTGGCACCTTAATTGGGTAGAACAGGCTTGTGGTAATGACTGAATCAGAACTAGTGGAATGGAATCAAATACATCAAACACATGGTTTCCATGGTTTCCATGGTTTCCTGGTGTTTGATGCCATTCCATCCGTTCCGGCCATTATTATGAACCGTTCTCTCCTAAGCAGCCTTCACTACTGTGTACCTGCCAGGCTCCAGTCCAGCCACGGCCACTACACTGAACCGTTCTCTCCTAAGCAGCCTCCACTACTGTGTACCTGCCAGGCTCCAGTCCAGCCACGGCCACTACACTGAACCGTTCTGTCCTAAGCAGCCTCCACTACTGTGTACCTGCCAGGCTCCAGCCTCCCCTTATATATATATATATATATATATATATATATATATATATGGGGTATTGAAAATGATGCAGACACTTACACTTACAATCTATCTGCAATATTAAAGCTGATCCACCCCCTAAACAAAATAATAAAAAATAAAGAATCACAGGTGTAATCGTTGGCAAAGGTGATTCTAACAACTACTGACTCAGAGGGTTGAACATTTATGTAATCAAGATATATTAGTGTTTTATTTTTTCTTTCACGAACACTGAGTATTTTTGTGTTGTTGACAAGAGCCAATTAAATCCATTTGAATCCAACCTTCTGAACCCAGGGGTCTGTATATGTACCCTACGTTGGGTTATGTAAATCAGTGGATTATCTACCTAACCCAATAGCTGGTGTATTATAATCCATAAATAATATTATTCTTTAATTTTCTGTACTCTTTTTCTTCTTCTTCTCATTATTTCAAGTTCTAATAAGAATAATAAACATTTAAAACCCTGTCGTTTTTAACAGCCACATGTTCAGATACTAATGACGAATGACAGTGCTTTGCAAAATAATGCATTTATTAAAAAGCTAACAGATAAATAATTACATTTCATATACATTTTTTTTGTGCATATAAAAAAAATACTATTTAATTTCTTCCACTCAAATCTATCCCCGATACATTTTAAATTGATGGGGCATTAATTACTGCCACATTTCACTTAAATGAATACCTACTAGGAAATCAATGTGAAGGCTGCATGCACAGGGGCTTTCTTTGTAAACACACAGAGAACCGTGGAGACGTTGGGAATCAAAGACACTCCAGAAACTGGTATTTTAATAGTTAAGCTAATGGCTTGATCAAATACAGCCTCTTACAAGACCTGCCTCAGAATATGACCTAGAAACAACAACGCACCCAGTAGTGGTCAGAAGGTTTTCTGTGCTCCAAAATACAGTACGGTGCAGTGTGGGTTAGGGTTAGGACATACTGGACCATTCAAAAGCAGTTCTTTCCCGCCCACCCATTTACCCACAAATTAAACAAAAAAAACGACTGGAATGTCACTTTTTTTTGTTGTTGGAGCGACTTCCTCCTGGCGCTGAATTACATAACATGTTGGAGAAACTCCCAAGCAGAGGCAGACTCCCAGGGGTATTTTATATCATACACATAAAACAGTGGAAAGCAGGAATCCACAGCCTTGAGCAGTGTCTCAGAGGTGACTCCTGTTGAAGATGAGGAAAGCCTGGGATCAGTGGTGTTTGTCTCAGAGGTGACTCCTGTTGAAGATGAGGAAAGCCTGGGATCAGTGGTGTTTGTCTCAGAGGTGACTCCTGTTGAAGATGAGGAAAGCCTGGGATCAGTGGTGTTTGTCTCAGAGGTGACTCCCGTTGAAGATATACCCCACAAGACACCCATATATACCGCACAAGACATGCCACCAGAGGTCTCTTCACAGTTCCCAAGTCCAGAACAGACTATGGGAGGAGCACATTACTACATAGAGCCATGACTACATGGAACTCAATTCCACATCAGGTAACTGATGCAGCATTATAATCAGATTTTTAAAAAACAGATCAAATACACTTTATGGAACAGCGGGGACTGTGAAGAGACACACACACAGACACATGCATACACACGATAGCATACGCACTATACACACATGCACACATGGATTTAGTACTGTAGATATGTGGTAGTGGTGGAGTAGGGGCCCGAGGGCACACAGTGTGTTGTAGATATGTGGTAGTGGTGGAGTAGGGGCCTGGGGGCACACAGTGTATTGTAGATATGTGGTAGTGGTGGAGTAGGGGCCTGGGGGCACACAGTGTGTTGTAGATATGTGGTAGTGGTGGAGTAGGGGCCTGAGGGCACACAGTGTACTGTAGATATGTGGTAGTGGTGGAGTAGGGGCCTGAGGGCACACAGTGTGTTGTAGATATGTGGTAGTGGTGGAGTGGTAGGGGCCTGAGGGCACACAGTGTGTTGTAGATATGTGGTAGTGGTGGAGTAGGGGCCTGGGGGCACACAGTGTGTTGTAGATATGTGGTAGTGGTGGAGTAGGGGCCTGAGGGCACACAGTGTGTTGTAGATATGTGGTAGTGGTGGAGTAGGGGCCTGAGGGCACACAGTGTATTGTAGATATGTGGTAGTGGTGGAGTAGGGGCCTGAGGGCACACAGTGTGTTGTAGATATGTGGTAGTGGTGGAGTAGGGGCCTGAGGGCACACAGTGTATTGTAGATATGTGGTAGTGGTGGAGTAGGGGCCTGAGGGCACACAGTGTGTTGTAGATATGTGGTAGTGGTGGAGTAGGGGCCTGGGGGCACACAGTGTATTGTAGATATGTGGTAGTGGTGGAGTAGGGGCCTGGGGGCACACAGTGTATTGTAGATATGTGGTAGTGGTGGAGTAGGGGCCTGAGGGCACACAGTGTGTTGTAGATATGTGGTAGTGGTGGAGTAGGGGCCTGGGGGCACACAGTGTATTGTAGATATGTGGTAGTGGTGGAGTAGGGGCCTGAGGGCACACAGTGTGTTGTAGATATGTGGTAGTGGTGGAGTAGGGGCCTGGGGGCACACAGTGTATTGTAGATATGTGGTAGTGGTGGAGTAGGGGCCTGAGGGGAACACAGTGTGTTGTAGATATGTGGTAGTGGTGGAGTAGGGGCCTGAGGGCACACAGTGTGTTGTAGATATGTGGTAGTGGTGGAGTAGGGGCCTGGGGGCACACAGTGTATTGTAGATATGTGGTAGTGGTGGAGTAGGGGCCTGAGGGCACACAGTGTGTTGTAGATATGTGGTAGTGGTGGAGTAGGGGCCTGAGGGCACACAGTGTGTTGTAGATATGTGGTAGTGGTGGAGTAGGGGCCTGGGGGCACACAGTGTGTTGTAGATAGGTGGTAGTGGTGGAGTAGGTGCCTGAGGGCACACAGTGTGTTGTAGATATGTGGTAGTGGTGGAGTAGGGGCCTGAGGGCACACAGTGTATTGTAGATATGTGGTAGTGGTGGAGTAGGGGCCTGAGGGCACACAGTGTGTTGTAGATATGTGGTAGTGGTGGAGTAGGGGCCTGAGGGCACACAGTGTGTTGTAGATATGTGGTAGTGGTGGAGTAGGGGCCTGAGGGGAACACAGTGTGTTGTAGATATGTGGTAGTGGTGGAGTAGGGGCCTGAGGGCACACAGTGTGTTGTAGATATGTGGTAGTGGTGGAGTAGGGGCCTGAGGGCACACAGTGTGTTGTAGATATGTGGTAGTGGTGGAGTAGGGGCCTGAGGGCACACAGTGTGTTGTAGATATGTGGTAGTGGTGGAGTAGGGGCCTGAGGGCACACAGAGTGTTGTAGATATGTGGTAGCGGTGGAGTAGGGGCCTGAGGGCACACAGTGTGTTGTAGATATGTGGTAGTGGTGGAGTAGGGGCCTGAGGGCACACAGTGTGTTGTAGATATGTGGTAGTGGTGGAGTAGGGGCCTGAGGGCACACAGTGTGTTGTAGATATGTGGTAGTGGTGGAGTAAGGGCCTGAGGGCACACAGTGTGTTGTAGATATGTGGTAGTGGTGGAGTAGGGGCCTGAGGGCACACAGTGTGTTGTAGATATGTGGTAGTGGTGGAGTAGGGGCCTGGGGGCACACAGTGTGTTGTAGATATGTGGTAGTGGTGGAGTAGGGGCCTGGGGGCACACAGTGTGTTGTAGATATGTGGTAGTGGTGGAGTAGGGGCCTGAGGGCACACAGTGTGTTGTAGATATGTGGTAGTGGTGGAGTAGGGGCCTGGGGGCACACAGTGTATTGTAGATATGTGGTAGTGGTGGAGTAGGGGCCTGAGGGCACACAGTGTGTTGTAGATATGTGGTAGTGGTGGAGTAGGGGCCTGAGGGCACACAGTGTGTTGTAGATATGTGGTAGTGGTGGAGTAGGGGCCTGAGGGCACACAGTGTGTTGTAGATATGTGGTAGTGGTGGAGTAGGGGCCTGGGGGCACACAGTGTATTGTAGATATGTGGTAGTGGTGGAGTAGGGGCCTGAGGGCACACAGTGTGTTGTAGATATGTGGTAGTGGTGGAGTAGGGGCCTGAGGGCACACAGTGTGTTGTAGATATGTGGTAGTGGTGGAGTAGGGGGCCTGAGGGCACACAGTGTGTTGTAGATATGTGGTAGTGGTGGAGTAGGGGCCTGAGGGCACACAGTGTGTTGTAGATATGTGGTAGTGGTGGAGTAGGGGCCTGAGGGGCACACAGTGTGTTGTAGATATGTGGTAGTGGTGGAGTAGGGGCCTGGGGGCACACAGTGTGTTGTAGATATGTGGTAGTGGTGGAGTAGGGGCCTGGGGGCACACAGTGTGTTGTAGATATGTGGTAGTGGTGGAGTAGGGGCCTGAGGGCACACAGTGTATTGTAGATATGTGGTAGTGGTGGAGTAGGGGCCTGAGGGCACACAGTGTATTGTAGATATGTGGTAGTGGTGGAGTAGGGGCCTGAGGGCACACAGTGTATTGTAGATATGTGGTAGTGGTGGAGTAGGGGCCTGAGGGCACACAGTGTGTTGTAGATATGTGGTAGTGGTGGAGTAGGGGCCTGAGGGCACACAGTGTATTGTAGATATGTGGTAGTGGTGGAGTAGGGGCCTGAGGGCACACAGTGTATTGTAGATATGTGGTAGTGGTGGAGTAGGGGCCTGAGGGCACACAGTGTATTGTAGATATGTGGTAGTGGTGGAGTAGGGGCCTGAGGGGCACACAGTGTATTGTAGATATGTGGTAGTGGTGGAGTAGGGGCCTGAGGGCACACAGTGTGTTGTAGATATGTGGTAGTGGTGGAGTAGGGGCCTGAGGGCACACAGTGTGTTGTAGATATGTGGTAGTGGTGGAGTAGGGGCCTGAGGGCACACAGTGTGTTGTAGATATGTGGTAGTGGTGGAGTAGGGGCCTGAGGGCACACAGTGTGTTGTAGATATGTGGTAGTGGTGGAGTAGGGGCCTGAGGGCACACAGTGTGTTGTAGATATGTGGTAGTGGTGGAGTAGGGGCCTGAGGGCACACAGTGTGTTGTAGATATGTGGTAGTGGTGGAGTAGGGGCCTGAGGGCACACAGTGTGTTGTAGATATGTGGTAGTGGTGGAGTAGGGGCCTGGGGCACACAGTGTGTTGTAGATATGTGGTAGTGGTGGAGTAGGGGCCTGAGGGCACACAGTGTGTTGTAGATATGTGGTAGTGGTGGAGTAGGGGCCTGAGGGCACACAGTGTATTGTAGATATGTGGTAGTGGTGGAGTAGGGGCCTGAGGGCACACAGTGTATTGTAGATATGTGGTAGTGGTGGAGTAGGGGCCTGAGGGCACACAGTGTATTGTAGATATGTGGTAGTGGTGGAGTAGGGGCCTGAGGGCACACAGTGTGTTGTAGATATGTGGTAGTGGTGGAGTAGGGGCCTGGGGGCACACAGTGTATTGTAGATATGTGGTAGTGGTGGAGTAGGGGCCTGGGGGCACACAGTGTATTGTAGATATGTGGTAGTGGTGGAGTAGGGGCCTGGGGGCACACAGTGTATTGTAGATATGTGGTAGTGGTGGAGTAGGGGCCTGAGGGCACACAGTGTGTTGTAGATATGTGGTAGTGGTGGAGTAGGGGCCTGAGGGCACACAGTGTGTTGTAGATATGTGGTAGTGGTGGAGTAGGGGCCTGAGGGCACACAGTGTGTTGTAGATATGTGGTAGTGGTGGAGTAGGGGCCTGGGGCACACAGTGTGTTGTAGATATGTGGTAGTGGTGGAGTAGGGGCCTGGGGCACACAGTGTGTTGTAGATATGTGGTAGTGGTGGAGTAGGGGCCTGGGGGCACACAGTGTATTGTAGATATGTGGTAGTGGTGGAGTAGGGGCCTGAGGGCACACAGTGTGTTGTAGATATGTGGTAGTGGTGGAGTAGGGGCCTGAGGGCACTCAGTGTGTTGTAGATATGTGGTAGTGGTGGAGTAGGGGCCTGAGGGCACACAGTGTGTTGTAGATATGTGGTAGTGGTGGAGTAGGGGCCTGAGGGGCACACAGTGTGTTGTAGATATGTGGTAGTGGTGGAGTAGGGGCCTGAGGGCACACAGTGTGTTGTAGATATGTGGTAGTGGTGGAGTAGGGGCCTGAGGGCACACAGTGTGTTGTAGATATGTGGTAGTGGTGGAGTAGGGGCCTGAGGGCACACAGTGTATTGTAGATATGTGGTAGTGGTGGAGTAGGGGCCTGGGGGCACACAGTGTGTTGTAGATATGTGGTAGTGGTGGAGTAGGGGCCTGAGGGCACACAGTGTATTGTAGATATGTGGTAGTGGTGGAGTAGGGGCCTGAGGGCACACAGTGTATTGTAGATATATGGTAGTGGTGGAGTAGGGGCCTGAGGGCACACAGTGTATTGTAGATATGTGGTAGTGGTGGAGTAGGGGCCTGAGGGCACACAGTGTATTGTAGATATGTGGTAGTGGTGGAGTAGGGGCCTGGGGCACACAGTGTATTGTAGATATGTGGTAGTGGTGGAGTAGGGGCCTGAGGGGAACACAGTGTGTTGTAGATATGTGGTAGTGGTGGAGTAGGGGCCTGAGGGCACACAGTGTGTTGTAGATATGTGGTAGTGGTGGAGTAGGGCCTGAGGGCACTCAGTGTGTTGTAGATATATGGTAGTGGTGGAGTAAGGGCCTGAGGGCACACAGTGTGTTGTAGATATGTGGTAGTGGTGGAGTAGGGGCCTGAGGGAACACAGTGTGTTGTAGATATGTGGTAGTGGTGGAGTAGGGGCCTGGGGGCACACAGTGTGTTGTAGATATGTGGTAGTGGTGGAGTAGGGGCCTGAGGGCACACAGTGTGTTGTAGATATGTGGTAGTGGTGGAGTAGGGGCCTGGGGGCACACAGTGTATTGTAGATATGTGGTAGTGGTGGAGTAGGGGCCTGAGGGCACACAGTGTGTTGTAGATATGTGGTAGTGGTGGAGTAGGGGCCTGAGGGCACACAGTGTATTGTAGATATGTGGTAGTGGTGGAGTAGGGGCCTGAGGGCACACAGTGTATTGTAGATATATGGTAGTGGTGGAGTAGGGGCCTGAGGGCACACAGTGTATTGTAGATATGTGGTAGTGGTGGAGTAGGGGCCTGAGGGCACACAGTGTGTTGTAGATATGTGGTAGTGGTGGAGTAGGGGCCTGGGGGCACACAGTGTGTTGTAGATATGTGGTAGTGGTGGAGTAGGGGCCTGGGGGCACACAGTGTATTGTAGATATGTGGTAGTGGTGGAATAGGGGCCTGAGGGCACACAGTGTGTTGTAGATATGTGGTAGTGGTGGAGTAGGGGCCTGAGGGCACACAGTGTATTGTAGATATGTGGTAGTGGTGGAGTAGGGGCCTGAGGGCACACAGTGTATTGTAGATATGTGGTAGTGGTGGAGTAGGGGCCGAGGGCACACAGTGTATTGTAGATATGTGGTAGTGGTGGAGTAGGGGCCTGGGGGCACACAGTGTATTGTAGATATGTGGTAGTGTGTATTGTAGATATGTGGTAGTGGTGGAGTAGGGGCCTGAGGGGCACACAGTGTGTTGTAGATATGTGGTAGTGGTGGAGTAGGGGCCTGAGGGAACACAGTGTGTTGTAGATATGTGGTAGTGGTGGAGTAGGGGCCTGAGGGCACACAGTGTGTTGTAGATATGTGGTAGTGGTGGAGTAGGGGCCTGAGGGCACACAGTGTGTTGTAGATATGTGGTAGTGGTGGAGTAAGGGCCTGAGGGCACACAGTGTGTTGTAGATATGTGGTAGTGGTGGAGTAGGGGCCTGAGGGGCACACAGTGTGTTGTAGATATGTGGTAGTGGTGGAGTAGGGGCCTGGGGCACACAGTGTGTTGTAGATATGTGGTAGTGGTGGAGTAGGGGCCTGGGGAACACAGTGTGTTGTAGATATGTGGTAGTGGTGGAGTAGGGGCCTGAGGGCACACAGTGTGTTGTAGATATGTGGTAGTGGTGGAGTAGGGGCCTGAGGGAACACAGTGTGTTGTAGATATGTGGTAGTGGTGGAGTAGGGGCCTGAGGGCACACAGTGTGTTGTAGATATGTGGTAGTGGTGGAGTAGGGGCCTGAGAGGGCACACAGTGTGTTGTAGATATGTGGTAGTGGTGGAGTAGGGGCCTGGGGGCACACAGTGTGTTGTAGATATGTGGTAGTGGTGGAGTAGGGGCCTGAGGGGAACACAGTGTGTTGTAGATATGTGGTAGTGGTGGAGTAGGGGCCTGGGGGCACACAGTGTGTTGTAGATATGTGGTAGTGGTGGAGTAGGGGCCTGAGGGAACACAGTGTGTTGTAGATATGTGGTAGTGGTGGAGTAGGGGCCTGGGGGCACACAGTGTGTTGTAGATATGTGGTAGTGGTGGAGTAGGGGCCTGGGGGCACACAGTGTGTTGTAGATATGTGGTAGTGGTGGAGTAGGGGCCTGAGGGAACACAGTGTGTTGTAGATATGTGGTAGTGGTGGAGTAGGGGCCTGGGGGCACACAGTGTATTGTAGATATGTGGTAGTGGTGGAGTAGGGGCCTGAGGGCACACAGTGTGTTGTAGATATGTGGTAGTGGTGGAGTAGGCCTGAGGGCACACAGTGTATTGTAGATATGTGGTAGTGGTGGAGTAGGGGCCTGAGGGCACACAGTGTATTGTAGATATGTGGTAGTGGTGGAGTAGGGGCCTGAGGGCACACAGTGTATTGTAGATATGTGGTAGTGGTGGAGTAGGGGCCTGGGGGCACACAGTGTATTGTAGATATGTGGTAGTGGTGGAGTAGGGGCCTGAGGGCACACAGTGTATTGTAGATATGTGGTAGTGGTGGAGTAGGGGCCTGGGGGAACACAGTGTGTTGTAGATATGTGGTAGTGGTGGAGTAGGGGCCTGAGGGCACACAGTGTGTTGTAGATATGTGGTAGTGGTGGAGTAGGGGCCTGAGGGCACACAGTGTGTTGTAGATATGTGGTAGTGGTGGAGTAAGGGCCTGAGGGCACACAGTGTGTTGTAGATATGTGGTAGTGGTGGAGTAGGGGCCTGAGGGAACACAGTGTGTTGTAGATATGTGGTAGTGGTGGAGTAGGGGCCTGAGGGCACACAGTGTGTTGTAGATATGTGGTAGTGGTGGAGTAGGGGCCTGAGGGAACACAGTGTGTTGTAGATATGTGGTAGTGGTGGAGTAGGGGCCTGAGGGCACACAGTGTGTTGTAGATATGTGGTAGTGGTGGAGTAGGGGCCTGAGGGAACACAGTGTGTTGTAGATATGTGGTAGTGGTGGAGTAAGGGCCTGAGGGCACACAGTGTGTTGTAGATATGTGGTAGTGGTGGAGTAGGGGCCTGAGGGGAACACAGTGTGTTGTAGATATGTGGTAGTGGTGGAGTAGGGGCCTGGGGGCACACAGTGTGTTGTAGATATGTGGTAGTGGTGGAGTAGGGGCCTGAGGGGAACACAGTGTGTTGTAGATATGTGGTAGTGGTGGAGTAGGGGCCTGGGGGCACACAGTGTGTTGTAGATATGTGGTAGTGGTGGAGTAGGGGCCTGAGGGCACACAGTGTATTGTAGATATGTGGTAGTGGTGGAGTAGGGGCCTGAGGGCACACAGTGTGTTGTAGATATGTGGTAGTGGTGGAGTAGGGGCCTGAGGGCACACGGTCTGTGAATGTATTGTAATGTTTTTTAAATGATATAAACTGTCTTAATGTTTCTGGACCCCAGGAAGTGTAGCTGCTGCCTTGGCAGGAACTAATGGGGATCCATAATAAACCCCAGGAAGAGTAGCTGCTGCCTCGGCAGGAACTAATGGGGATCCATAAGAAATCCCAGGAAGAGTCGCTGCTGCCTTGACAGGAACTAATGGGGATCCATAATAAACCCCAGGAAGAGTAGCTGCTGCCTGGCAGGAACTAATGGGGATCCATAAGAAATCCCAGGAAGAGTCACTGCTGCCTTGACAGGAACTAATGGGGATCCATAATAAACCCCATGAAGAGAAGCTGCTGCCTTGGCAGGAACTAATGGGGATCCATAATAAACCCCAGGAAGAGTAGCTGTGCCTTTGCAACAGGAACTAATGGGGATCCATAATAAACCCCAGGAAGAGTAGCTGCTGCCTTGGCAGGAACTAATGGGGATCCATAATAAACCCCAGGAAGAGTAGCTGCTGCCTTGGCAACAGGAACTAATGGGGATCCATAATAAATCCCAGGAAGAGTAGCTGCTGTCTTGGCAGGAACTAATGGGGATCCATAATAAACCCCAGGAACTAGCTGCTGCCTTGGCAGGAACTAATGGGGATCCATAATAAACCCCAGGAACTAGCTGCTGCCTTGGCAGGAACTAATGGGGATCCATAATAAACCCCAGGAACTAGCTGCTGCCTTGGCAGGAACTAATGGGGATCCATAATAAACCCCAGGAACTAGCTGCTGCCTTGGCAGGAACTAATGGGGATCCATAATAAACCCCAGGAAGAGTAGCTGCTGCCTTGACAGGAACTAATGGCCATAATAAACCCCAGGAAGAGAAGCTGCTGCCTTGGCAGGAACTAATGGGGATCCATAATAAACCCCAGGAAGAGTAGCTGCTGTCTTGATAGGAACTAATGGGGATCCATAATAAATCCCATGTGGAAGAGTAGCTGCTGCCTTTGCAACAGGAACTAATGGGGATCCATAATAAACCCCAGGAAGAGTAGCTGCTGCCTTGGCAGGAACTAATGGGGATCCATAATAAACCCCAGGAAGAGTAGCTGCTGCCTTGGCAGGAACTAATGGGCATCCATAATAAATCCCAGGAAGACTAGCTGCTGCCTTGGCAGGAACTAATGGGGATCCATAATAAACCCCAGGAAGTGTAGCTGCTGCCTTGGCAGGAACTAATGGGGATCCATAATAAACCCCAGGAAGAGTAGCTGCTGCCTCGGCAGGAACTAATGGGGATCCATAAGAAATCCCAGGAAGAGTCGCTGCTGCCTTGACAGGAACTAATGGGGATCCATAATAAACCCCAGGAAGAGAAGCTGCTGCCTTGGCAGGAACTAATGGGGATCCATAATAAACCCCAGGAAGAGTAGCTGCTGTCTTGACAGGAACTAATGGGGATCCATAATAAACCCCAGGAAGAGTAGCTGTGCCTTTGCAACAGGAACTAATGGGGATCCATAATAAACCCCAGGAAGAGTAGCTGCTGCCTTGGCAGGAACTAATGGGGATCCATAATAAACCCCAGGAAGAGTAGCTGCTGCCTTGGCAACAGGAACTAATGGGGATCCATAATAAATCCCAGGAAGAGTAGCTGCTGCCTTTGCAACAGGAACTAATGGGGATCCATAATAAACCCCAGGAAGAGTAGCTGCTGCCTTGGCAGGAACTAATGGGGATCCATAATAAACCCCAGGAAGAGTAGCTGCTGCCTTGGCAGGAACTAATGGGCATCCATAATAAACCCCAGGAAGACTAGCTGCTGCCTTGGCAGGAACTAATGGGGATCCATAATAAACCCCAGGAAGACTAGCTGCTGCCTTGGCAGGAACTAATGGGGATCCATAATAAACCCCAGGAAGAGTCGCTGCTGCCTTGACAGGAACTAATGGGGATCCATAATAAACCCCAGGAAGAGAAGCTGCTGCCTTGGCAGGAACTAATGGGGATCCATAATAAACCCCAGGAAGAGTAGCTGCTGTCTTGATAGGAACTAATGGGGATCCATAATAAATCCCAGGAAGAGTAGCTGCTGCCTTTGCAACAGGAACTAATGGGGATCCATAATAAACCCCAGGAAGAGTAGCTGCTGCCTTGGCAGGAACTAATGGGGATCCATAATAAACCCCAGGAAGACTAGCTGCTGCCTTGGCAGGAACTAATGGGGATCCATAATAAACCCCAGGAAGACTAGCTGCTGCCTTTGCAGGAACTAATGGGGATCCATAATAAACCCCAGGAAGAGTCGCTGCTGCCTTGACAGGAACTAATGGGGATCCATAATAAACCTCAGGAAGAGAAGCTGCTGCCTTGGCAGGAACTAATGGGGATCCATAATAAACCCCAGGAAGAGTAGCTGCTGTCTTGACAGGAACTAATGGGGATCCATAATAAACCCCAGGAAGAGTTGCTGCTGCCTCGACAGGAACTAATGGGGATCCATAATAAACCCCAGGAAGAGAAGCTGCTGCCTTGGCAGGAACTAATGGGGATCCATAATACACCCCAGGAAGAGTAGCTGCTGTCTTGACAGGAACTAATGGGGATCCATAATAAATCCCAGGAAGAGTCGCTGCTGCCTTGGCAGGAACTAATGGGGATCCATAATAAACCCCAGGAAGAGTCGCTGCTGCCTTGGCAGGAACTAATGGGGATCCATAATAATCCCCAGGAAGAGTAGCTGCTGCCTTGACAGGAACTAATGGGGATCCATAATACACCCCAGGAAGAGTAGCTGCTGCCTTGGCAGGAACTAATGGGGATCCATAATAAACCCCAGGAAGAGTAGCTGCTGCCTTGGCAGGAACTAATGGGGATCCATAATAAACCCCAGGAAGAGTAGCTGCTGCCTTGGCAGGAACTAATGGGGATCCATAATAAACCCCAGGAAGAGTAGCTGCTGCCTTGACAGGAACTAATGGGGATCCATAATAAACCCCAGGAAGAGTAGCTGTGCCTTGGCAACAGGAACTAATGGGGATCCATAATAAATACAAATACAAATCTAACAGTCAACTTTGTTTTAGACTGTTATTTATGGACCTCATCAACTGTCCAATATAGCATGGAGATAATCACTATTTCAAATGAAATGTATTTATATAGCCCTTCTTACATCAGCTGATATCTCAAAGTGCTGTACAGAAACCCAGCCTAAAACCCCAAACAGCAAGCAATGCAGGTGTAGAAGCACGGTGGCTAGGAAAAACTCCCTAGAAAGGCCAGAACCTAGGAAGAAACCTAGAGAGGAACCAGGCTATGAGGGGTGGCCAGTCCTCTTCTGACTGTGCCGGGTGGAGATTATAACAGAACATGGCCAAGATGTTCAAATGTTCATAAATTACCAGCATGGTCAAATAGTAATAATCACAGTAGTTGTCGAGGGTGCAGCAAGTCAGCACCTCAGGAGTAAATGTCAGTTGGCTTTTCATAGCCGAACATTGAGAGTATCTCTACCACTCCTGCTGTCTCTAGAGAGTTGAAAACAGCAGGTCTGGGACAGGAAGCACGAGAGAATTAGAGAGAGCATACCTAAATTCACACAGGACACCGGATAAGACAGGAGTTAAACTCCAGATATAACAGACTGACCCTAAGCCCCCCGAATCATAAACTACAGCAGCATAAATAGTGGAGGCTGAGACAGGAGGGGTCAGGAGACACTGTGGACCCATCCGATGATACCCCCGGACAGGGCCATACAAGAAGGATATAACCCCACCCACTTTGCCAAAGCACAGCCCCCACACCACTAGAGGGATATCTTCAACCACCAACTTACCAACTTACTGAGACAAGGCCGAGTATAGCCCACAAAGATCTCCACCACGGCACAACCCAAGGGAGGGCGCCAACCCAGACAGGAAGATCACATCAGTGACTCAACCCACTCAAGTGACGCACCCCTCCTAGGGACGGCATGAAAGAGCACCAGTAAGCTAGTGAGCCTGTAAAAGCCTGTAAAAGGGGCTGAGTTACCCAAGCCAGTAAGAATGTCTTCTTTGACAAATATCCATGTGTAGAGTTTGAAGGTATGTATTATTATAAATGAGATAGTTCTGGTCCTGGTCCTTACACCACCTGTGTCTGGGTGTCATAGATTCTCAGAAAGGGAGTGAATGAAAAGACAACATTTGTTGACACTCTACTGGCATTGGTGACTAGAGTAGCAGACTAGAGTAGCAGACTAGAGTAGAAGACTAGAGTAGAAGACTAGAGTAGCAGACTAGAGTAGAAGACTAGAGTAGAAGACTAGAGTAGCAGACTAGAGTAGCAGACTAGAGTAGCAGACTAGAGTAGAAGACTAGAGTAGAAGACTAGAGTAGCAGACTAGAGTAGAAGACTAGAGTAGCAGACTAGAGTAGAAGCCTAGAGAAGAAGACTAGAGTAGAAGTCTAGAGTAGCAGACTAGAGTAGCAGACTAGAGTAGAGGACTAGAGTAGCGGACTAGAGTAGCGGACTAGAGTAGAGGACTAGAGTAGAAGACTAGAGTAGCAGACTAGAGTAGAAGACGAGAGTAACAGACTAGAGTAGAAGACGAGAGTAACAGACTAGAGTAAAAGACTAGAGTAGCAGACTAGAGTAGAAGACTAGAGTAGAAGACTAGAGTAGCAGACTAGAGTAGAAGACTAGAGTAGAAGACTAGAGTAGCAGACTAGAGTAGAAGACTAGAGTAGCAGACTAGAGTAGCAGACTAGAGTAGAAGACTAGAGTAGAAGACTAGAGTAGCAGACTAGAGTAGCAGACTAGAGTAGAAGACTAGAGTAGCAGACTAGAGTAAAAGACGAGAGTAGCAGACTAGAGTAGCAGATTAGAGTAGCAGACTAGAGTAGAAGACTAGAGTAGCAGACTAGAGTAGAAGACTAGAGTAGAAGACTAGAGTAGCAGCCTAGAGAAGAAGACTAGAGTAGCGGACTAGAGTAGCGGACTAGAGTAGCGGACTAGAGTAGAGGACTAGAGTAGAAGACTAGAGTAGCAGACTAGAGTAGAAGACGAGAGTAACAGACTAGAGTAGAAGACGAGAGTAACAGACTAGAGTAAAAGACTAGAGTAGCAGACTAGAGTAGAAGACTAGAGTAGAAGACTAGAGTATCAGACTAGAGCAGAAGACTAGAGTAGCAGACTAGAGTAGAAGACTAGAGTAGCAGACTAGAGTAGAAGACTAGAGTAGCAGACTAGAGTAGAAGACTAGAGTAGCAGACTAGAGTAGAAGACTAGAGTAGAAGACTAGAGTAGCAGACTAGAGTAGAAGACTAGAGTAGCAGACTAGAGTAGAAGACTAGAGTAGCAGACTAGAGTAGAAGACTAGAGTAGCAGACTAGAGTAAAAGACTAGAGTAGCAGACTAGAGTAGCAGACTAGAGTAGAAGACTAGAGTAGAAGACTAGAGTAGCAGACTGGAGTAGAAGACTAGAGTAGAATACTAGAGTAGAGGACTAGAGTAGCAGACTAGAGTAGCAGACTAGAGTAGCAGACTAGAGTAACTGTATTTTACTCCGTGAAAAATTAAGAATTCTGCTTTAATGCAACCCCTAAGTTTAACTTGCTAGTTTTATTTTGACTTAACTAGGCAAGTCAGTTAAGAACAAATTCTTATTTACAACGACGGCCTAGGAACTGGGTTAACTGCCTTGTTCAGGGGCAGAACAACTGATTTTTACCTTGTCAGCTCGGGGATTTGATTTTGCAACCTTTGGGTTACTGGCCCAACGTTCTAACCACTAGGCTACCTGCCGCCCCTTAGTTATCTAAATAAGTGGCTGAATTAATAACGTGACGGGGCATCATATTGCCTTAGCATTGGCAGCTGGAAATGTAACTCGTCCAAAGGGCTTTGACTTCAGCAGAAAGCTATCTTTTGATTTCCTTGGGTTTTTTCTCCTCTCTGTTCTCAGCCCATCTGCTCCTCTCTCTCTTTCCTCTGAGCAGAGCAGGCAGGCCCATTGCCCTACTCCAGACTCCAGAGCCAGTACTGTTCTTCCTTCAGACTCCAGACTCCATACAGACACAGGGTGTTGACATGCTGCTCCAGAGACAGTACTGTTCTTCCTTCAGACTCCAGACTCCATACAGACACAGGGTGTTGACATGCTGCTCCAGAGACAGTACTGTTCTTCCTTCAGACTCCAGACTCCATACAGACACAGGGTGTTGACATGCTGCTCCAGAGACAGTACTGTTCTTCCTTCAGACTCCAGACTCCATACAGACACAGGGTGTTGACATGCTGCTCCAGAGACAGTACTGTTCCTACTTCCGACTCCAGACTCCAGAGCCAGAGCTGTTCTTCCTTCAGACTCCAGACTCCAGAGCCAGAGCTGTTCTTCCTTCAGACTCCACACAGACACAGGGTGTTGACATGCTGCTCCAGAACCAGTACGGTTCTTCCTTCAGACTCCAGACTCCATACAGACACAGGGTGTTGAGATGCTGCTCCAGAGACAGTACGGTTCTTCCTTCAGACTCCAGACTCCATACAGACACAGGGTGTTGAGATGCTGCTCCAGAGACAGTACGGTTCTTCCTTCAGACTCCAGACTCCATACAGACACAGGGTGTTGAAATGCTGCTCCAGAGACAGTACTGTTCTTCCTTCATACTTCAGACTCCACACAGACACAGGGTGTTGAGATGTTGCTCCAGAGCCAGAGCTGTTCTTCCTTCAGACTCCAGACAGACACAGGGTGTTGACATGCTGCTCCAGAGACAGTACTGTTCTTCCTTCAGACAAGCATTCGTAAAAACTTTTGCGCAATGTCTCTCATTCACATTCACTTGTAAATGTCCAAACTCACCAAAAATGACATTTGGTAGCTCCTACCGGGAAGTCCTTGTCCCATTGTGCTCTAGTGACTCCTGTGGCAGGCCGGGCGCAGCCACGCTGACACGGTTGCCAGGTGTATGGTGTTTCCTCCAACTCATTGGTGAGGCTGGCTTCGGGATTAAGCATTGTGTCAAGAAGCAGTGCGGCTTGAAGGGGTTGTGTTTCAGAGGACACACGGCTCCCGACCTTCGCCTCTCCCGAGTCCGTACAGGAGTTGCAGCGATGGGACAAGACTGTAACAACCAATTGGATATGGCGAGAAGGGGTTAAAAAATATAAATGGGTTCCTGCTGGTGTACAGCAATCTTTAAGTCATACCACAAATTCTCAATTGTATTGAGGTCTGGGCTTAGACTAGGCCATGCCAAGACATTTAAATGTTTCCCCTTAAACCTCTCAAGTGTTGCTTTAGCAGTATGCTTAGGGTCATTGTCCTGCTGGAAGATGAACCTCTGTCCCCACCTCAAATCTCTGGAAGACTGAAAAAGGTTACCTTCAAGAATGTCCCTGTAATTAGCGCCATCCATCATGGTGTTTGTGGGAGGACACCACGGAAGAAACCACTGCTGTCCACAAAAACCATTGCTGCACGTCTGGAGTTCGCAAAGAGCACGTGGACGTTCCACAGCGCTACTGGCAAAATATCCTGTGGACAGATAAATCTGAAGTTGAGTTGTTTGGAAGGAACACACAACACTACGGGGAGAAAAAAAAGGCACAGCACACCAACATCAAAACCTAACTATAAAGTATGGTGGAGGGAGCATCATGGTGTTGGCTGGTTTGAGACTTCAGGGCCTGGACAGCTTGCTATCAGTGGAAAAACGAATTCCCAAGTATATCAAGACATTTTGCAGGATAATGTATCTGTCCGCCAATGGAAGCTCAACAGAAGTTGGATGACGCAACAGGACAACGACCCAAAACACAGAGTTAAATCAACAACAGAATGGCTTCAACAGAAGAAAATACACCTTCGGGAGTGGCCAAGTCAGAGTCCTGACCTCAATCTGATTGAGATGCTGTGGCATGACCTTGAGAGACCGGTTCACACCAGACATCCCAAGAATATTGCTGAACTGAAACAGTTTTGTAAAGAGGAATGGTCCAAAACTCCTCCTGGCTGTTGTGCAGGTCTGATCCACAACTAAAGAAAACATTTGTTTGAGGTTATTGCTGCCAAAGGAGGGTAAACAAATTATTAAATCCAAGGGTTCACATACTTGTACTACCCTGCACTGTGAATGGTGTGTTCTGTGAACACGGTGTGTTCAATAAAGACATGAAAACGTATCATTGCTTGTTTCTTATTAGTTTAAGTAGACTGTTTGTCTATTGTTGTGACTTAGATGAAGATCAGATCAAATTTTATGACCAATTTATGCAGAAATCCAGGTAATTCCAAAGGGTTCACATACTTTTTCTTGCCACTGTATGTGTCCCTTGTAGCAGCTAGCTGACCCACGTTTTCGATGCGGAAAAGCAGGTAATCTGGAGATTAGTTGTTTTCTGGCAGCGGCCAGCACTGCCAGAGCAACCAATGTGAAGATTAGATACAATAGTGGAATTTCCGGTTCACCTTCAACATAAAAAGTCCCGTATTGAAACTGATGCAAACGGATACAAATAGTGTAATCCATATTTGGACTAGAGAATGCTCAACAAGTTTGTAATATTGTTATATAAATTCAACAGAAGACAATTATTAGTTAAATTGACAAAAACAATTCAAATCAGTCTAAATCGCACTGTGGATGTATTAGACTTCAGAATTGAATTGGGGCATACAGTACGCGTTGTACATCCTTGCCTATGGATCTTGGGTCCATGAAATGTTCACAACTGTGAAGAGTTCACACAAATATCTTCAAAAAGGCAAAACAAAAAGGCCAAAGCAACACGCAGTGACGTCGATCAACCACTGGTGTGTTAGATACCGCCCACAGACATTTGATTGACACCCCCTCATTATCACATTGGAGGAAGAAATACAGTAATATATACATTAATGAGGTGAATTAAAGTATTAAAACAATTTGAAATAAGATAAATAATTTAATACATGCAGATACATAGAGAAAAGGAAAGCCAGTATTTTTGTAATTCCTTGCTTATTTATTTAATTATGTGTGGATGCATTTATTGATTTATTATTATGGCAGGTTTGGTCCTCCATATGGAGCAAAACATTTGACATTTCTTTCAGGAGCCTACTCACTTTAAACCCAACTTGTTGTGTTATTTCTAAAACACAGAAAATAACCAAACAAAAATGACCCAGTAGCTGTGAACAATCTATTGGGTTGGGAAAATAACCCACCGTTGTTATGTTGTGTAGACCCTCCCACAGTTCAGAACCTTACCGGATTATAACAGCCTGCTGATTAAGTCACGCAGATGGTATTAAAACACGTCAGTCAGAGGGTTCAATACTAGGTAACAGTCGTTCCTTCGGCTCATTATTTTCACCCACGATACTATCGCTTATCTCTCCGGACGACACTCGTTATATACGTGATAGGGAGTCATCCGTTTTACCGGACACCGCTGGACACTCTCTACACACAGACACAGGTAGGCTAAGCACGTACGGCCGTGTGTGTTCATTTTGCTTTCATTTTTTTTGTTGCAACTCAAGTTTATATAATTGATTGATATTCGGATTTGGGAGAATGCAGAGAAGTTGATGCGCTCTAGGCGAGCTGCTACTCTATTGTTTGAGTAACTCTTTTCACAAGTCAGGGACCAGGAGAAACACATAGGAGAGACATGGTATGGCCTTAGGGGGTGTTATAGGGATGTTATGGGGGTGGTATAGGGGTGTTCGGGGGTTATTATATGGGTGTTATAGGGGTGTTACAGGGGTGTTGTTATAGGGGTGGTATATGGGTATCATTATAGGGGTGTTATATGGGTATCATTATAGGGGTGTTATAGGGGGTTATTATAGGGGTGTTATAGGGGTATTATTATAGGGGTATTATATGAGTGTTATAGGAGTGTTATAGGGGTATTATAGGAGTGTTATAGGGGTATTATATGAGTGTTATAGGGGTGCTATAGGAGTGTTATTGGAGTGTTATAGGGGTGTTATATGAGTGTTATAGGGGTGTTATAGGAGTGTTATAGGGGTATTATAAGGGTGTTATAGGGCTGTTATAGGGGTATTATAGAGGTGTTATAGGTGTGTTATAGGGGTGTTATAGGGGTATTATAGGGGCAATATAGGGGTGTTATAGGAGTGTTATAAGGGGTTATTATAGGGGTGGTATAGGGGGTTATTATAGGGGCGTTATAGGGGTATTATTATAGGGTGTTATAGGGGTATTATAGGGGTGTTATAGGGATATTATTATAGGGTGTTATATGAGTGTTATAGGGGTGTTATAGGGGTATTATTATAGGGTGGTATAGGGGTGTTATAGGGGTATTATAGGGGCGTTATAGGGGTGCTATAGGAGTGTTATCGGAGTGTTATATGGGTGTAATAGGAGTGTTATAGGAGTGTTATAGGGTATTATAGGGGTATTATAGGGGTGTTATAGTAGTGTTATAGGGGTTATTATAGGGGTGTTATAGGGGTATTATTATAGGGTGTTATATGAGTGTTATAGGGTGCTATAGGAGTGTTATAGGGTATTATAGGAGTGTTATAGGGGGTTAATATAGGGGTGCTATAGGAGTGTTATAGGGGTATTATAGGAGTGTTATAGGGGTACTATTATAGGGGTGTTATATGAGTGTTATAGGGGTGCTATAGGAGTGTTATCGGAGTGTTATAGGGGTATTATAGGGGTATTATAGGGGTGTTATAGGGGTGTTATAGGAGTGTTATAGGGGGTTATTATAGGGGTGTTATAGGGGTATTATTATAGGGGTGTTATATGAGTGTTATAGGAGTGTTACAGGGGTGTTATAGGAGTGTTATAGGGGGTGTTCAGAAGACGGTGTTCAGTAGGACCTCAGGGCACTATGAGAACCTCATCATGCCGTACGGGTTGATGAATGCTCCATCAGTCTTCCAAGCCTTTGTAGACAAGATTTTCAGGGACCTGCACGGGCAGGGTGTAGTGGTGTATATTGATGACTCCAGGGCTTTCCCCGAGAGGCATTAGATGAGGGCGGAAACCCTTTCACGGCCCAAAGGAGCTGGGTGGACGGTGGCCAGGTATAATTCCAACTGAAGCAGGAAACCCTGGCAGTGAGCAGCCATCATACTCTCTTTCTCATTGACTCTCCTGCGTTTCCCGTGGTGCTAGGCCTACCCTGGTTAGCTTGTCACTGTTTCATGACAACGGAGGGCTTTCACGGGGTGGTCGCAAGAGTGCTCAGGGAGGTGTTTAGGGGTTTCCGTAGGTGCTACTACGGTGGAAAGCCCAGACCAGGTCTCCACCGTGCTATATGCGCCGAGCATGTGTTCCTGGTGCGCAAGGTGTTTGGTCGACTGTTGGAGCATGAACTGTACGTCAAGGCTGAGAAATGCCTGTTCTTCCAGCAGTCCGTCTCCTTCCCAGGGTACCGCATTTCCACATCAGGGGTGGAGATGGAAAATGACCGCATCTCAGCCGTGCATAATTGGCCGACTCCCACCATGGTAAAGGAGGTGCAGCGGTTTCTAGCGTTTGCCAACTACTACCGGAGGTTTGTCCGGGGCTTTGGTCAGGTAGCAGCTCCCATTACCTCACTGCTGAAGGGGGTACCGGTGCAACTGCAGTGGACAGCTGAGGTGGACAGGGCTTTCAGTCACATGAGGTTTACCTTGGCTCCCATGCTGGCCCATCCGGATCCCTCTTTGGCATTCATAGTGGAGGTGGATGCGTCCGAAGCTGGGATAGGAGCTGTGCTCTCTCAGCGCTCGGATACGCCAACAAAGCTCCGCCCCTGTGCCTTCTTCTCGAGGAAGCTCAGCCCGGCGGAGCGAAACTATGACGTGGGGGACTGGGAGCTGTTGGCTGTCGTCAAGGCTTTGAAGGCGTGGAGACATTGTAGGGTCTATTGAGTAGGCGAGTGGGCTCCAGTAGACCCTCCAGTGTCCCTCTGGGCGTCTGTACGTTCCGTCTGCTGTTTGTGACCGGCTGATCTATTGGGCCCACACGTCACCCTCCTCTGGTCATCCAGGCATCGGTCGGACGGTGCGCTGTCTGAGTGGGAAGTACTGGTGGCCCACTTTGGCTAAGGACGTGAGGCTTTATGTTTCCTCCTGCTCGGTGTGCACTCAGTGTAAGGCTCCTAGGCACCTTCCCAGAGGTAAGTTACACCCTTTACCTGTTCCACAACGGCCTTGGTTGCACCTGTTGGTGGACTTCCTTACCAATCTACGTCAAATCAAATCAAATGTATTTATAAAGCCCTTCTTACATCAGCTGATATCTCAAAGGGCTGTACAGAAACCCAGCCTAAAACCCCAAACAGCAAGCAATGCAGGTGTAGAAGCACAGTGGCTAGGAAAAACTCCCTAGAAAGGCCGGAACCTAAGAAGAAACCTAGAGAGGAACCAGGCTATGAGGGGTGGCCAGTCCACTTCTGGCTTTGCCGGGTGGAGATTATAACAGAACATGGCCAAGATGTTCAAATGTTCATGAATGACCAGCATGGTCAAATAATAATAATCACAGTAGTTGTCGAGGGTGCAACAAGTCAGCACCTCAGGAGTAAATGTCAGTTGGCTTTTCATAGCCGATCATTAAGAGTATCTCTACCGCTCCTGCTGTCTCTAGAGAGTTGAAAACAGCAGGTCTGGGACAGGTAGCACATCCAATGAACAGGTCAGGGTTCCAGCAGGCAGAACAGTTGAAACTGGAGCAGCAGCATGGCCAGGTGGACTGGGGACAGCAAGGAGTCATCATGCCAGGTAGTCCTGAGGCATGGTCCTAGGGCTCAGGTCTTCTGAGAGAGAGAAAGAAAGAAAGAGAGAAAGAGAGAATTAGAGAGAGCATACTTAAATTCACACAGGACACCGGATAAGACAGGAGAAGTACTCCAGATAGAACAGACTGACCCTAGCCCCCGACACATAAACTACTGCAGCATAAATACCAGTGGCTGAGACAGGAGGGGTCAGGAGACACTGTGGCCCCATCCGATGATACTCCCGGACAGGGCCAAATAGGGAGGATATAACCCCACCCACTTTGCCAAAGCACAGCCCCCACACCACTAGAGGGATATCTTCAACCACCAACTTACCATCCTGAGACAAGGCCGAGTATAGCCCACAAAGATCTCCGCCACGGCACAACCCAAGGGGGGGCACCAACCCAGACAGAAAGATCAACTCAACCCACTCAAGTGACGCACCCCTCCTAGGGACGGCATGGAAGAGCACCAGTAAGCCAGTGACTCAGCCCTTGTAATAGGGTCAGAGGCAGAGATTCCCAGTGGAGAGAGGGGAACCGGCCAGGCAGAGACAGCAAGGGCGGTTCGTTGCTCCAGAGCCTTTCTGTCCACCTTCACACTCCCGGGCCAGACTACACTCAATCATATGACCTACTGAATAGATAGGCAGTCTTCAGTAAAGACTTAAAGGTTGAGACTGAGTCTGCGTCTCTCACATGGGTAGGCAGACCATTCCATAAAAATGGAGGTCTATAGAAGAAAGCCCTGCCTCCAGCTGTTTGCTTAGATATTCTTGGATAATTAGGAGGCCTGCGTCTTGTGACCGTAGCGTACGTGTAGGTATGTACAGCAGGACCAAATCAGAGAGATAGGTAGGAGCAAGCCCATGTAATGCTTTGTAGGTTATCAGTAAAACTTTGAAATCAGCCCTTGCCTTAACTGGAAGCCAGTGTAGGGAGGCTAGCACTGGAGTAATATGATCACATTTTTTGGGTTCTAGTCAGGATTCTAGCAGCCGTGTTTAGCACTAACTGAAGTTTATTTGGTGCTTTATCCGGCTAGCCGGAAAGTAGAGCATTGAAGTAGTCTAACCTAGAATTAACAAAAGCATGGATTTTTGGACAGAAAGTTTCTGATTTTTGCAATGTCACGAAGATGGATAAAAGCTGTCCTTGAAACAGTCTTGATATGTTTGTCAAAAGAGAGATCAGGGTCCAGAGTAACGCCGAGGTCCTTAACAGTTTTATTTGTGACGACTGTACAACCATCAAGATTAATTATCAGATTCAACAGCGGATCTCTTTGTTTCTTGGGACCTAGAACAAGCATCTGTTTTGTCCGAGTTTAAAATTAGAATGTTTTCAGCCATCCACTTCCTTATGTCTGAAACACAGGCTTCTAGCGAGGGCAATTTTGGGGCTTCACCATGTTACATTGAAATGTACAGCTGTGTGTCATCCGTATAGCAGTGAAAGTTAACATTATGTTTTCGAATGACATCCCCAAGAGGTAAAATATATAGTGAAAACAATAGTGGTCCTAAAACAGTACCTTGAGGAACACCGAAATTTACTGTTGATTTGTCAGAGGACAAACCATTCACAGAGACAACCTGATATCTTTCCGACAGATAAGATCTAAACCAGGCCAGAACTTGTCCGTGTAGACCAATTTGGGTTTCCAATCTCTCCAGAAGAATGTGGTGATCGATGGTATCAAAAGCAGCACTAAGGTCTAGGAGCACGAGGACAGATGCAGAGCCTCGGTCTGACGCCATTAAAATGTTATTTACCACCTTCACAAGTGCAGTCTCAGTGCTATGATGGGGTCTAAACCAGACTGAAGCATTTCGTATACATTGTTTGTCTTCAGGAAGGCAGTGAGTTGCTGCGCAACAGCTTTTTCAAAAAAAATTGAGAGGAATGGAAGATTCGATTTAGGCTGATATTTTTTATATTTCCTGGTTCAAGGTTTGGCATTTTCAAGAGAGGCTTTATTACTGCCACTTTTAGTGAGTTTGGTACACATCCGGTGGATAGAGAGCGGTTTATTATGTTCAACATAGGAGGGCCAAGCACAGGAAGCAGCTCTTTCAGTAGTTTAGTTGGATTAGGGTCCAGTATGCAGCTTGACGGTTTAGAGGCCATGATTATTTTCATCATTGTGTCAAGAGATATGGTACTAAAACACTTGAGTGTCTCTTGATCCTAGGTCCTGGCAGAGTTGTGCAGACTCAGGACAACTGAGCTTTGGAGGAATACGCAGATTTAAAGAGGAGTCTGTAACTTGCTTTCTAATAATCATGATCTTTTCCTCAACTAAGTTCATGAATTTATTACTGTGAAAGCCATCCTCTCTTGGGGAAGGCTGCGGTTTAGTTATCTTTGCGACAGTATCAAAAATACATTTAGGATTGTTCTTATGATCGAGCAGCAGTGAGGGCTCTTCAACTGTACTGTCTTTCCAAGCTAGTCGGAAGACTTCTAGTTTGGTGTGGCGCCATTTCCGTTCCAATTTTCTGGAAGCTTGCTTCAGAGCTCAGGTATTTTCTGTATACCAGGGAGCTAGTTTCTTGTGACAAATGTTTTTCATTTTTAGGGGTGCAACTGCATCTAGGGTTTTGCGTAAGGTTAAATTGAGTTCCTCAGTTAGGTGGTTAACTGATTTCTGTCCTCTGACGTCCTTGGGTAGGCAGAGGGAGTCTGGAAGGGCACCAAGGAATCTTTGGGTTGTCTGAGAATTTAGAGCACGACTTTTGATGATCCTTGGTTGGGGTCTGAGCAAATTATTTGTTGCGATTGCAAACATAATAAAATGGTGGTCCAACAGTCCAGGATTATGAGGAAAAACATTAAGATCCACAACATTTATTCCATGGGACAAAACTAGGTCCAGAGTATGACTGTGACAGTGAGTGGGTCCAGAGACATGTTGGACAAAACCCACTGAGTCGATGATGGCTCCGAAAGCCTTTTGGAGTGGGTCTGTTGACTTTTCCACAGACAGGGGTGTTAAATGAGAATATTAAAATCACCAAAAAATATAATATTATCTGCTATGACTACAAGGTCCGATAGGACTTCAGGGAACTCAGTGAGGAATGCTGTACATGGCCCTAGATGCCTGTAAACAGTAGATATAAAAATTGATTGAGTAGGCTGCATAGATTTCATGACTAGAAGCTCAAAAGACAAAAACCTCTATTTTTTTAAATAAATTGTAATTTGCTATCGTAAATGTTAGCAACACCTCCACCTTTGCGGGATGCACGGGGGATATTGTCACTAGTGTAACCAGGAGATGAGGCCTCATTTAACACAGTAAATTCATCAGGCTTAAGCCATGTTTCAGTCAGGCCAATCACATCAAGATTATGATCAGTGATTAGTTCATTGACTTTAACTGCCTTTGAAGTGAGGGATCTAACATTAAGTAGCCCTATTTTGAGATGTGAGGTATCACGATCTCTTTCAATAATGGCAGGAATGGAGGAGGTCTTTATTCTAGTGAGACTGCTAAGGCGAACACCACCATGTTTAGTTTTGCCCAACCTGGGTCGAGGCAGAGACAAGGTCTCAATGGGGATAGCTGAGCTGACTACACTGACTGTGCTAGTGGCAGACTCCCCTAAGCTGGCAGGCTGGCTAACAGCCTGCTGCCTGGCCTGCACCCTATCTCATTGTGGAGCTAGAGGAGTTAGAGCCCTGTCTATGTTGATAGATGAGATGAGAGCACCCCTCCAGCTAGGATGGAGTCCGTCACTCCTCAGCAGGTCAGGCTTGGTCCTGTTTGTGGGTGAGTCCCAGAAAGAGGGCCAATTATCTATAAATTCTATATTTTGGGAGGGGCAGAAAACAGTTTTCAACCAGCTATTGAGTTGTGAGACTCTGCTGTAGATCTCATCACTCCCTCTGACTGGGAGAGGGCCAGAGACATTTACTCGATGCCGACACATCTTTCTAGCTGATTTACACGCAGAAGCTATGTTGCGCTTGGTGATCTCTGACTGTTTCATCCTAACATCGTTGGTGCCGACGTGGATAACAATATCCCTATACTCTCTACACTCGCAAGTTTTAGCTTTAGCCAGCACCATCTTCAGATTAGCCTTAACGTCGGTAGCCCTGCCCCCTGGTAAACAGTGTATGATCGCTGGATGATTCGTTTTAAGTCTAATACTGCGGGTAATGGAGTCGCCAATGACTAGGGTTTTCAATTTGTCAGAGCTAATGGTGGGAGGCTTCGGCGTCTCAGACCCCGTAACGGGAGGTGTAGAGACCAGAGAAGGCTCGGCCTCTGACTCCGACTCGCTGCTTAATGGGGAGAACTGGTTGAAAGTTTCTGTCTGCTGAATGAGCGACACCGGTTGAGCATTCCTACAGCATTTCCCTCTAGAAGCCATGAGAAAGTTGCCCGGCTGCGGGGACCGCGCAAGCGGATTTATACTAGCGTTACTATCTGTACTTACTGGTGGCACAGACGCTGTTTAATCCTTTCCTACACTGAAATTACCCTTGCCTAACGATTGCGTCTGAAACTGGGCTGGCTTGTAGCACAGCTATCCTCGCCTTAAGGCGATCGTTCTCCTGTATATTATGAGTACAGTGACTGCAATTAGAAGGCATCATGTTAATGTTACTACTTAGCTTCGGCCGGTGGAGGTCCTGACGAACCACGTCCAGATAAAGCATCATGTTAATGTTACTACTTAGCTTCGGTTGTTGGAGGTCCTGACGAACCACGTCCAGATAAAGCATCATGTTAATGTTACTACTGGTCGGCTGTTGGAGTTAATGTACTGGTTGGCTGGTGGAGGTCCTGAACCACGTCCAGATAAAGCATCATGTTAATGTTACTACTTAGCTTCGGTTGTTGGAGGTCCTGACGAACCATGTCCAGATAAAGCATCATGTTAATGTTACTACTGGTTGGCTGGTGGAGGTCCTGGAGAACCACGTCCAGATAAAGCATCATGTTAATGTTACTACTGGTTGGCTGGTGGAGGTCCTGTAGAACCACGTCCAGATAAAGCATCATGTTAATGTTACTACTTATCTTTGGCTGTTGGAGGTCCTGTAGAACCACGTCCAGATAAAGCATCATGTTGATGTTACTACTGGTTGGCTGTTGGAGGTCCTGTAGAACCACGTCCAGATAAAGCATCATGTTGATGTTACTACTGGTTGGCTGTTGGAGGTCCTGTAGAACCACGTCCAGATAAAGCGTCCTGAGTGAAAAAGTTTAATGAAAAAAAGTTGAGTGAGGGAAAAACTACAAATATAAACGGTGATTAAAAAGTAAAAACTGTAAAGTTGTCAGGTAGCAAAGTAAAGTTGGCAACAAAATGCAAAGCAACACGTTAACAAGTCTCCCTCACAGGGTAACACCACGATCCTGGTCGTTGTGGACCGTTTCTCTAAGTCCTGCCGTCTCCTCCCGCTGCCCGGTCTCCCTACGGCCCCACAGACTGCAGAGGCCTTGTTTACACACGTCTTCTGGCAATACGGGGTGCCTCTCCCCCTTCCAGTGCATATTGGGGTATCAGCCGGTTCTGGCTCCTTGGCATCAGAGTCAGACCGAGGCTCCTGCGGTGGACGACTGGTTCCGGCGCCCAGAGGAAACATGTGACGCCGCCCATGTTCACCTTCAGCGTGCCGTGCTGAGCCAGAAAGCCGGTGCAGACCATCACCGCAGTGAGGCCCCAGTGTTAGCACCAGGGGATCGGGTCTGGCTTTCGACCCGAAACCTGCCCCTTCGCCAGCCCTGCCGGAAGCTGGGTCTGCAGTTTGTGGGGCCGTTGTGGGGTTTGTGGGTTCACCCAGTTCTGTTCTCCTGCTTTGGACTTCTCTGCCACCAGTTACGCTCCCCTTACAGTTTCATATCTCTGGTGTTTGTATAATATCTCTGGTGTGTGTATAATATCTCTCCTGTGTGTATAATATCTCTCCTGTGTGTATAATATCTCTGGTGAGTGTATAATATCTCTGGTGTGTGTATAATATCTCTGGTGAGTGTATAATATCTCTGGTGTGTGTATAATATCTCTGGTGTGTGTATAATATCTCTCCTGTGTGTATAATATCCCTGGTGTGTGTATAATATCTCTGGTGAGCGTGTAATGTCTCTGGTGTGTGTATAATATCTCTCCTGTGTGTGTATAATATCTCTCCTGTGTGTATAATATCTCTGGTGTGTGTATAATATCTCTGGTGTGTGTATAATATCTCTGGTGTGTGTATAATATCTCTGGTGTGTTCTCTGGTGTGTGTATAATATCTCTGGTGTGTGTATAATATCTCTGGTGTGTGTATAATATCTCTGGTGTGTGTATATTATCTCTGGTGTGTGTATAATATCTCTCCTGTGTGTATAATATCCCTGGTGTGTGTATAATATCTCTGGTGAGCGTGTAATGTCTCTGGTGTGTGTATAATATCTCTCCTGTGTGTGTATAATATCTCTCCTGTGTGTATAATATCTCTCCTGTGTGTATAATATCTCTGGTGTGTGTATAATATCTCTGGTGTGTGTATAATATCTCTGGTGTGTGTATAATATCTCTGGTGTGTGTATAATATCTCTGGTGTGTGTATAATATCTCTGGTGTGTGTATAATATCTCTGGTGTGTTCTCTGGTGTGTGTATAATATCTCTGGTGTGTGTATAATATCTCTGGTGTGTGTATATTATCTCTGGTGTGTGTATAATATCTCTCCTGTGTGTATAATATCCCTGGTGTGTGTATAATATCTCTGGTGAGCGTGTAATATCCCTGGTGTGTGTATAATATCTCTGGTGTGTGTATAATATCTCTGGTGTGTGTATATTATCTCTGGTGTGTGTATAATATCTCTCCTGTGTGTATAATATCTCTGGTGTGTGTATAATATCTCTGGTGTGTGTATAATATCTCTGGTGTGTTTATAATATCTCTGGTGTGTGTATAATATCTCTGGTGTGTGTATAATATCTCTGGTGTGTTCTCTGGTGTGTGTATAATATCTCTGGTGTGTGTATAATATCTCTGGTGTGTTCTCTGGTGTGTTCTCTGGTGTGTGTATAATATCTCTGGTGTGTTCTCTGGTGTGTGTATAATATCTCTGGTGTGTGTATAATATCTCTGGTGTGTGTATAATATCTCTGGTGTGTTCTCTGGTGTGTGTATAATATATCTGGTGTGTGTATAATATCTCTGGTGTGTTCTCTGGTGTATGTATAATATCTCTGGTGTGTGTATAATATATCTGGTGTGTGAATAATATCTCTGGTGTGTGTATAATATCTCTGGTGTGTGTGTTTACAGGTGAGAAAATGAGTACCATAAAGTGCAGAGCAGGAAGAGGAGGAGAAGGAGGAGGAGGAGAAGGAGGAGGAGAAGGAGGAGGAATTGGCAAACTCAGGTTATATACCTCTACTGTGATTATACACCTCTACTGTGATTATACACCTCTACTGTGATTATATACTTCTACTGTGATTATATACCTCTACTGTGATTATATACCTCTACTGTGATTATACACCTCTACTGTGATTATACACCTCTACTGTGATTATACACCTCTACTGTGATTATACACCTCTACTGTGATTATACACCTCTACTGTGAATATACACCTCTACTGTGATTATATACCTCTACTGTGATTATATACCTCTACTGTGTATATATACCTCTACTGTGATTATATACCTCTACTGTGATTATATACCTCTACTGTGATTATATACTTCTACTGTGATTATATACCTCTACTGTGATTATATACCTCTACTGTGATTATATACCTCTACTGTGATTATATACCTCTACTGTGATTATATACTTCTACTGTGATTATATACCTCTACTGTGATTATATACTTCTACTGTGTATATATACCTCTACTGTGATTATATACCTCTACTGTGATTATATACCTCTACTGTGATTATATACCTCTACTGTGATTATATACCTCTACTGTGATTATATACCTCTACTGTGATTATACACCTCTACTGTGTATATATACCTCTACTGTGATTATACACCTCTACTGTGAATATATACCTCTACTGTGAATATATACCTCTACTGTGATTATATACCTCTACTGTGATTATATACCTCTACTGTGATTATATACCTCTACTGTGATTATATACCTCTACTGTGAATATACACCTCTACTGTGATTATACACCTCTACTGTGATTATATACCTCTACTGTGATTATATACCTCTACTGTGATTATATACTTCTACTGTGTATATATACCTCTACTGTGATTATACACCTCTACTGTGAATATATACCTCTACTGTGATTATATACCTCTACTGTGATTATATACCTCTACTGTGATTATATACCTCTACTGTGATTATATACCTCTACTGTGATTATATACCTCTACTGTGATTATATACTTCTACTGTGATATATACCTCTACTGTGATTATACACCTCTACTGTGAATATATACCTCTACTGTGATTATATACCTCTACTGTGATTATATACCTCTACTGTGATTATATACTTCTACTGTGTATATATACCTCTACTGTGATTATATACCTCTACTGTGATTATATACCTCTACTGTGATTATATACCTCTACTGTGATTATATACCTCTACTGTGATTATATACTTCTACTGTGTATATATACCTCTACTGTGATTATATACCTCTACTGTGAATATATACCTCTACTGTGATTATATACCTCTACTGTGATTATACACCTCTACTGTGAATATATACCTCTACTGTGATATATACCTCTACTGTGATTATACACCTCTACTGTGAATATATACCTCTACTGTGATTATATACTTCTACTGTGTATATATACCTCTACTGTGATTATACACCTCTACTGTGAATATATACCTCTACTGTGATTATATCTACTGTGATTATATACCTCTACTGTGATTATATACTTCTACTGTGTATATATACCTCTACTGTGATTATACACCTCTACTGTGATTATATACCTCTACTGTGATTATATAGCTCTACTGTGATTATATACCTCTACTGTGATTATATACTTCTACTGTGTATATATACCTCTACTGTGATTATACACCTCTACTGTGAATATATACCTCTACTGTGTATATATACCTCTACTGTGATTATATACCTCTACTGTGATTATATACCTCTACTGTGATTATATACCTCTACTGTGATTATATACCTCTACTGTGTATATATACCTCTACATGTATAACACAGTTGACCTGCATCCCAGTAATTGCTTTTTGCATCCCTGTCTGTTTTAAATACATAGCTTCACATAGTTTTGTTTTTATTTACACATGGGAACCCTTCTCTGCATGGCCTTTCTCAGCTGACTAGCATCACATTCTGTTCATTTACTATCTATTTCTCTTCCCTGTCTTGTTTTGTTGATTTTTACACATAGAAACCTTTCATTCATGGCCTTTCTCAGCTGACTAGCTTTTGATGGGAAGTCTCTCCCATCAAAGAGACAAAACAATCTCCTCGCTAAGCTCACATCGGCTGCTGCTCTCTCTCTCTGTCTCTCTCTCTCTCTCTCTCTCTCTCTCTCTCTCTCTCTCTCTCTCTCTCTCTCTCTCTCTCTCTCTCTCTCTATCAAAGAGCAACGCTCTGGTGTATCTGGAAGCCCCCGCGAACCACCAGTCTAATAGACCTGATTTAGAGTTGCCCAACCTCCTCCCTCTGGAAGGAGCTTAAAGGTGTATGGCAAATGGAACCTTCAGAATACAGAATGTTAAGATGGTTTAGTTCTACCAGAGTTCTGTAACAATCCGTTATAGTACGTAATCAACCCCTCATCAACCTCTGACCAGAGCAGATCAGAGAAGGTAAAGAATGTGTGTTTAACAGTCTGCATGTGACTGTGTTACACACAGAGCGGGGAGGGTAGAGTGGGAGGTAGAGCGGGGGGGAAGAAAAAGACAGGAGAGGTAGAACTGGGGAAGGAGGGGTAGAGGAGAGGTAGAGCTGGGAAAGGAGGGGTACAGGAGAGGTAGAGCTGGGGAAAGAGGGAGAGGTAGAGCTGGGAAAGGAGGGGTACAGGAGAGGTAGAGCTGGGGAAGGAGGGGTACAGAGGAGAGGTAGAGCTGGGAAAGGAGCAGGGGAGCTGGGACAGGGAGGTAGAGGAGAGGTGGGGAAGGAAAGAGCAGAGGTAGAGCTGGGAAAGGAGGGGGTAGAGGAGAGGTAGAGCTGGGAAAGGAGGGGTACAGGAGAGGTAGAGCTGGGAAAGGAGGGGTACAGGAGAGGTAGAGCTGGGGAAGGAGAGGAGAGGTAGAGGAGAGGTAGAGCTGGGGAAGGAGGGAGGTAGAGCTGGGGAAGGAGGGGAGGAGAGGTAGAGCTAGAGCTGGGGAAAGGAGGAGGGTAGCAGGAGAGGTAGAGGAGAGGTAGAGCTGGGGAAGGAGGGGTAGAGGAGAGATAGAGCTGGGGAAGGAGGGGTACAGGAGAGGTAGAGGAGAGGTAGAGCTGGGAAGGAGGGGTACAGGAGAGGTAGAGCTGGGAAAGGAGGGGTAGAGGAGAGGTAGAGGAGAGGTAGAGCTGGGAAAGGAGGGGTACAGGAGAGGTAGAGCTGGGAAAGGAGGGGTACAGGAGAGGTAGAGGAGAGGTAGAGCTACAGGAGAGGTAGAGCTGGGAAAGGAGGGGGGGGTAGAGCAGAGGTAGAGCTGGGAAAGGAGGGGTACAGGAGAGGTAGAGCTGGGAAAGGAGGGGTACAGGAGAGCTGGGGAAGGACTGGGGGGACGGTTGGAGGAGAGGTAGAGCTGGGGAAGGAGGGGTAGAGCAGAGGTAGAGCTGGGAAATTAGGGATACAGGAGAGGTAGAGCTGGGGAAGGAGGGGTAGAGGAGAGGTAGAGGAGAGGTAGATTTGGGGAAGGATGGGTACAGGAGAGGTAGAGCTGGGGAAGGAGGGGCAGAGGAGAGGTAGAGGAGAGGTAGAGCTGGGGAAGGAGGGGTAGAGGAGAGGTAGAGCTGGGGAAGGAGGGGTACAGGAGAGGTAGAGGAGAGGTAGAGCTGGGGAAGGAGGGGTAGAGGAGAGATAGAGCTGGGGAAGGAGGGGTACAGGAGAGGTAGAGGAGAGGTAGAGCTGGGGAAGGAGGGGTAGAAGAGAGGTAGAGCTGGGGAAGGAGGGGTAGAGGAGAGGTAGAGCTGGGGAAAGGAGAGGGGGTAGAGCTGGGGAAGGAGGGGTAGAGGAGAGATAGAGCTGGGGAAGGAGGGGTAGAGGAGAGGTAGAGCTAGGGAAGGAGGGGTACAGGAGAGGAAGAGCTGGGGAAGGAGGGGTACAGGAGAGGTAGAGCTGGAGAAGGAGGGGTACAGGAGGGGTAGAGGAGAGGTAAATCTGGGGAAGGAGGGGTAGAGGAGAGGTAAAGCTGGGGAAGGAGGGGTAGAGGAGAGGTAGAGCTGGGGAAGGAGGGATAGAGGAGAGGTAGAGCTGGGGAAGGAGGGGTAGAGCTGGGGAAGGAGGGATACAGGAGGGATAGAGGAGAGGTAGAGCTGGGGAAAGAGGGGTAGAGGAGAGGTAGAGCTGGGGAAGGAAGGATAGAGGAGGGGTAGAGCTTGGGAAGGAGGGATAGAGGAGAGGTAGAGTTGGGGAAGAAGGGGTAGAGCTGGGGAAGGAGGGATACAGGAGGGATAGAGGAGAGGTAGAGCTGGGGAAAGAGGGGTAGAGGAGAGGTAGGGCTGGGGAAAGAGGGATAGAGGAGAGGTAGAGGAGAGGTAGAGCTGGGGAAGGAGGGGTAGAGGAGAGGTAGAGCTGGGGAAGGAGGGGTAGAGGAGAGGTAGAGCTGGGGAAGGAGGGATAGAGGAGAGGTAGAGGAGAGGTAGAGCTGGGGAAGGAAGGGTAGAGGAGAGGTAGAGGAGAGGTAGAGCTGGGGATTACAGAGAGATCCTTAGCTCTACAGGGTTAGGGGCACCACAGGGTTAGGGGCACCACATGGTTAGGGGCACCACAGGGTTAGGGGCACCACATGGTTAGGGGCACCACAGGGTTAGGAGCATCACAGGGTAAGGAGCACTACAGGGTTAGGAGCACCACATGGTTAGGGGCACCACAGGGTTAGGAGCATCACAGGGTAAGGAGCACTACAGGGTTAGGAGCACCACATGGTTAGGGGCACCACAGGGTTAGGAGCATCACAGGGTTAGGGGCACCACATGGTTAGGGGCACCACAGGGTTAGGGGCACCACATGGTTAGGGGCACCACAGGGTTAGGAGCATCACAGGGTAAGGAGCACTACAGGGTTAGGAGCACCACAGGGTTAGGAGCACTACATGGTTAGGAGCACCACATGGTTAGGAGCACTACAGGGTTAGGAGCACTACAGGGTTATGAGCACCACATGGTTAGGAGCACTACAGGGTTAGGAGCACCACATGGTTAGGAGCACTACAGGGTTAGGAGCACCACAGAGTTAGGAGCACTACAGGGTTAGGAGCACCACAGAGTTAGGAGCACCACAGAGTTAGGAGCACCACAGGGTTAGGAGCACCACAGGGTTAGGAGCACCACAGAGTTAGGAGCACCACAGGGTTAGGAGCACTACAGGGTTAGGAGCACTACAGGGTTAGGAGCACTACAGAGTTAGGAGCACCACAGGGTTAGGAGCACTACAGGGTTAGGAGCACTACAGGGTTAGGAGCACCACAGGGTTTGGGTTGTCACAGAGTTAGGAGCACTACAGGGTTAGGAGCACCACAGAGTTAGGAGCACCACAGGGTTAGGAGCACTACAGGGTTAGGAGCACCACAGGGTTTGGGTTGTCACAGAGGTCTGTCACATGCTTGGTCACAGATGTGTGTCTGTGTGTGTGTGTGTGTGTGTGTGTGTGTGTGTGTGTGTGTGTGTGTGTGTGTGTGTGTGTGTGTGTGTGTTAGTATGTAGGTGTGTGTGTCAGTGATTTGAGGTGGTGTGTGTGTGTGGGTGTGCGTGTCAGTGATTTGAGGTGGTGTGTGTGTGTGTGTGTTTGTGTGTTTGTGATTTGAGGTAGTTTGTGTGTGTGTTTGTGTGTTTGTGTGTTGGTGTGTTGGTTTGTTGGTGTGTGTTGGTGTGTTGGTGTGTGTGTTAGCAATTTGTGTTTGTGTGTTTTTGTGTTGGTGTGTGTTGGTGTTGGTGTGTGTGTTGGTGTGTTGGTGTGCGTGTTGGTGTGTGTGTGTGTGTTGATGTGTTGGTGTGTTGGCGTGCATGTTGGTGTGTTGGTTTGTGTGTTGGTGTGTTGGTGTGCGTGTGTGTTGGTGTGTGTGTGTGTTGGTGTGCGTGTTGGTGTGTGTGTTGATGTGTTGGTGTGTTGTGTGTGTGTGTGTGTGTTGGTGTGCGTGTTGGTGTGTGTGTGTGTTGGTGTGTTGGTGTGTGTGTGTGTGTTGGTGTGCGTGTTGGTGTGTGTGTGTGTTGATGTGTTGGTGTGTTGGTGTGTGTGTTGTGTGTTGTGTGTTGGTGTGTTGGTGTGCGTGTTGGTGTGTGTGTGTGTTGATGTGTTGGTGTGTTGGCGTGCATGTTGGTGTGTTGGTTTGTGTGTTGGTGTGTTGGTGTGCGTGTTGGTATGTGTGTGTGTGTGTGTGTGTGTGTGTGTGTGTGTGTGTTGGTGTGCATGTTGGTGTGCGTGTTGGTGTGTTGGTGTGTGTGTGTGTTGGTGTGCGTTTTGGTGTGTTGGTGTGTGTGTGTTGGTTTGTTGGTTGGTGTGTGTGTGTGTGTGTGTGTGTGTGTGTGTGTTTGTGTGTGTGTTAGTATGTAGGTGTGTGTGTCAGCATTTTGAGGTTGTGTGTGTATGTGCGTGTGTGTTAGCGATTTGAGATGGTGTGTGTGTGTGTGGGTGTGTGTGTTCGCAATTTGAGGTGGTGTCTGTGTTTGTGTGTGTGTTAGCGATTTGAGGTGGTGTGTGTTTGTTTGGGTTTGTGTTAGTGATTTGAGGTGGTGTGTGTGTTTGTGTGTTTGTGATTTGAGGTAGTTTGTGTGTGTGTTTGTTGGTGTGTGTTGGTGTGTTGGTGTGTTGGTGTGTGTGTTGGTGTGTTGGTGTGCGTGTTGGTGTGTGTGTGTGTTGATGTGTTGGTGTGCTGGTGTGCATGTTGGTGTGTTGGTTTGTGTGTTGGTGTGCGTGTTGGTGTGCATGTTGGTGTGTGTGTGTGTGTGTGTGTGTGGTGTGTGTGTGTTGGTGTGCGTGTTGGTGTGTTGGTGTGTGTGTGTTGGTGTGTTGGTGTTCGTGTTGGTGTGTTGGTGTGTGTGTGTGTTGGTGTGTTGGTGTTGGTGTGTGTGTGTGTTGGTTGGTGTGTGTGTGTTGGTGTGTTGGTTGGTGTGTGTGTGTTGGTGTGTTGGTATATGTGTGTATTGGTGTGTTGGTTGTGTGTGTGTGTGTTGGTGTGTTGGTGTTGGTGTGTTGGTGTGTGTGTTGGTGTGTTGGTGTTGTGTTGGTGTGTTGTGTGTGTGTGTGTGTTGGTGTGTTGGTGTTGGGTGTGTGTGTGTGTTGGTTGTGTGTGTGTGTATTGGTGTGTTGGTTGGTGTGTGTGTGTTGGTGTGTTGGTATATGTGTGTGTTGGTGTGTTGGTGTGTGTGTGTGTGTGTTGGTTGGTGTGTGTGTGTGTATTGGTGTGTTGGTGTGTGTGTGTGTGTGTTGGTGTGTTGGTGTGTTGGTGTTGGTGTGTGTGTGTTGGTTGTGTGTGTGTGTGTTGTTGTGTTGGTGTTGGTGTGTGTGTGTGTTGGGTGTGTGTGTGTGTATTGGTGTGTTG
>NC_056461.1:43928224-43953224 GCF_018296145.1 Oncorhynchus tshawytscha
TCTCTCTGTCTCTCTCTCTCTCTCTCTCTCGGTCCATTGTAGTAACAGTTGTGAGTGTTAATGAGTAGCATTAATATTAAAACTCTTACAGGGTGTGACGTCACTCTAGTCCTGAAACAATACCCTCTGTGATGGTGGATTACACACACACACACACACACACACACACACACACACACACACACACACACACACACACACACACACACACACACACACACACACACCTTTTCACGTGGCTCTCCCCTGCTCCAGATTATTGTCCTAATCTCACACGTTCTCTCCATCACTCTTTCTCTCCATCACTCGTTCGCCTGCGTCACCAAAACTCTGTCGCTCTCAGTGAGTCGTCCAGTCACTCGCAAACCACACTCACACAGACACGGAGGATAGCACACACGGAGGAAAAGACACACAGAGGACAGGACACACGGAGGACAGGACAGAAAGAGGACAGGACGCACAGAGGACAGGACATAAAGGCAGCAGACTGTACAGTTAATTCTGGGCCTCTTCTGAGGGAGGATCTACTGGATCTCCTGGATCTACTGGATCTACTGGAAGACAACCCAGATTAGATCATCTCAGAAGATTAAAACCTCCAACTGAGACTAACAGTTTGCTGCTAGCAGGAGAAATCCACTAGCAAGCCAATCAACAAGAAGCAAAATAATCACAGACTGGGTTCTATGGGAGGCCAGGTCTGTTGTGTGTGAACGATACAAAGAGGACCTGAAAGAGAGAGGAGCCACTGCTCTGAGTAGCCGTTGGTTTAACAAGAAGCTGACGGTCTAAAAGCTGGAGACTTCAGTAAGGTAGCTGCCCCTGGACCATCAGTCAGAGAAGAGGACAGAATCTGAATAGTTTGTCAGAGCTGATTATCCCTCCACCGGAGGACGTTTCTCATCCCTTCTTTCTCTCGTTCTCCAGACTGTATCTCTCCATCTCACCAACCGATCTCTCTCTGCCCTGCTATCACTCAGAGAGAGAAACACACAGATCTGGCTATGTCTATGTCAATGAAAATGGCAATGGATGCACTGTGTGTGTCTGACGGCGTTGGGTCGGGGGTCGGGAGTCGTGTGAGGTCCGACAGCACCTCCAGCACGGCGTCCCAAGGGTCAAAGGGTAGACTGCTGCTCCGACAGCGCCTGTCCCAGCTGCTGACCTGTGTAGAGGACCTGAGCTCTGATGATGAGGCTAACGAGGAACTGTCCCGCACTCTGGACGAAGCCTTTCAGCTCTGTGGACGCATCAGCCCCCGAGACACCTTCAGGTGCACACACACGTACAAACACCCAGAGAGAGAGAGATACACACAGGGTTATTTTCAGGCCTGTTGGGACTCTGCCCAGTACCCCTGGTCCTAAGTCTCAAGGCTGGGTTCTAAAGCTGGGTTCTAAGGCTGGGTTCTAAAGCTGGGTTCTAAGGCTGGGTTCTAAAGCTGGGTTCTAAAGCTGGGTTCTAAGGCTGGGTTCTAAAGCTGGGTTCTAAGGCTGGGTTCTAAGGCTGGGTTCTAAAGCTGGGTTTTAAGGCTGGGTTCTAAAGCTGGAAATAAACAGTTTGTTTATATTTCTCTCTCTACTTTCTGCTTGTTTCTGACAGGCTGCACATGGTCACATGGAATGTGGCGACAGCCGAGCCTCCTGGTGATGTCACCTCCTTGCTGCAGCTGGACGCCCAGCCAGCCACAGACCTCTACGTGATTGGGTGAGATCATGTCTGCTGGATAGCTATTGGATGTTGAGTGTAAAATATGTGTGTTTACTGTATGTAAGTCTATGTTTATTAAAGTGTGTGTGTGTGTGTGTGTGTGCGTGTGTGTGCGTGTGTGTGTGTGTGTGTGTGTGTGTGTGTGTGTGTGTGTGTGTGTGTGTGTGTGTGTGTGTGTGTATGTGTGTGTGTGTGTGTGTGTCAGTCTTCAGGAGGTAAATGCAGCTCCTCTGCGGTTTCTGTCAGACCTGCTGGTAGAAGACTCTTGGAGCCACCTACTGATGAACACACTGGCCAGTAGAGGATACATCAAGGTAGTGTGTGTGTGTGTGTGTGTGTGTGTGTGTGTGTGTGTGTGTGTGTGTGTGTGTGTGTGTGTGTGTGTGTGTGTGTGTGTGTGTGTTTGTGTGTGTGTGTGTGTGTGTGTGTGTGTGTTGCACCAGTGAGTTGTGAGAAAACAATAGGAGGCCTTAGTAGGTTCTCATTGTGGTCCTGTTGCAGGTTTAGAAAACACACACAGGGCCCTTTGTCTCTGTCTGGTATTTATGTAACAGGTCAGATCAGATCAGGGCCCTTTATCTCTGTCTGGTATTTATGTAACAGGGTCAGATCAGGGCCCTTTATCTCTGTCTGGTATTTATGTAACAGGTCAGATCAGATCAGGGCCCTTTATCTCTGTCTGGTATTTATGTAACAGGTCAGATCAGGGCCCTTTATCTCTGTCTGGTATTTATGTAACAGGTCAGATCAGATCAGGGCCCTTTATCTCTGTCTGGTATTTATGTAACAGGTCAGATCAGGGCCCTTTATCTCTGTCTGGTATTTATGTAACAGGTCAGATCAGATCAGGGCCCTTTATCTCTGTCTGGTATTTATGTAACAGGTCAGATCAGATCAGGGCCCTTTATCTCTGTCTGGTATTTATGTAACAGGTCAGATCAGATCAGGGCCCTTTATCTCTGTCTGGTATTTATGTAACAGGTCAGATCAGGGCCCTTTATCTCTGTCTGGTATTTATGTAACAGGTTCAGATCAGGGCCCTTTATCTCTGTCTGGTATTTATGTAACAGGTCAGATCAGGGCCCTTTATCTCTGTCTGGTATTTATGTAACAGGTCAGATCAGGGCCCTTTATCTCTGTCTGGTATTTATGTAACAGGTCAGATCAGGGCCCTTTATCTCTGTCAGGTATTTATGTAACAGGTCAGATCCTCTCAAATCCCATGCTGTTGTTTACCTTTAGTGATCACCCTCTCCATTTTCTTTCTTCATTCCTTTCCCTCTGTCTCTCGTTCTCTCGTCTTCTTTCTGTATCTCTCTCTCTCTTCCTCTCTCTCTCTCTCTTCCTCCCCCTTCTCTCTCTTCCTCCCCGTTCTCTCTCTCTCTCTCTTTCTCCCCCTTCTCTCTCTTCCTCCCCCTTCTCTCTCTCTTCCTCCCCCTTCTCTCTCTCTTCCTTCCCCTTCTCTCTCTTCCTCCCCCTTCTCTCTCTCTTCCTCCCCCTTCTCTCTCTCTCTGTCTTCCGTCCCGTTCTCCCCCCCACAAGGTATCTTCAGTGAGACTGCAGGGGCTGTTGCTGTTGGTCTTCTCTAAGCAGGTTCATGTCCCCTTCATCAGAGATATCCAGACTACCTACACACGCACCGGCATCTTCGGGTACTGGGTATGGAGCTGATAGATGTATTGACTCTATATAATGGGTATGGAGCTGATAGATGTATTGACTCTATATAATGGGTATGGAGCTGATAGATGTATTGACTCTATATAATGGGTATGGAGCTGATAGATGTATTGACTCTATATAATGGGTATGGAGCTGATAGATGTATTGACTCTATATAATAGGTATGGAGCTGATAGATGTATTACCTCTATATAATGGGTATGGAGCTGATAGATGGTCATCTATATAATCTTTATGGAGCTGATAGATGAATTAACTCTATATAAGGTATGGAGCTGATACCATGTATTACCAAGAATAATGGGTATGGAGCTGATAGATGTATCTGCCTCTATATAATGGGTATGGAGCTGATAGATGTATTACCTCTATATAATGGGTATGGAGCTGAAAGATGTATTACCTCTATATAATGGGTATGGAGCTGATAGATGTATTACTCTATAGCATTATGGAGCTGCCAATGTCCAGTCTCTATATAATGGGTATGAGCTGATAGATGTATTACCTCTATATCCAGTATGGACTGATAGATGTATTCTGCTTCATATAATGGGTAATGGAGCTGATAGATGTATTACCTCTATATAATGGGTATGGAGCTGATAGAAACAAACCTCTATCTATAATGGGTATGGAGCTGATAGATGTATGGCTATATAATGGTGGAGCTGATAGATGTATTATTAACTCAAATCCTCCCCTGTTCACCTGATTTAGAATTCCTCACAATCAAATGTAGACCTCCATTATCTACCAAGAGAATTCTCTTCGATTATAATCACAGCCGTATATATCCCCCTCCAAGCAGACACATCGATGGCTCTGAACGAACTTTATTTAACTCTCTGCAAACTGGAAACGATTTATCCGGAGGCTGCATTCATTGTAGCTGGGGATTTTAACAAGGCTAATCTGAAAACAAGACTCCCTAAATTTTATCAGCATATCTCTCCCAGGGGTGGAAAGACCCTGGATCATTGTTACTCTAACTTCCGTGACTCCATATAAGGCCCTGCCCCCCCTCCCCTCTCGGAAAAGCTGACCTCTCGCTGACTCTTTTCCTCTCTCCCTCCCCTACAGACAGAAACTAAAACAAGAAGCCCCACCTGAGGTCCTGTCCAACGCTCCTCCCCTCTCTCCTCCCTCTCCTCTCCTCTCCTCTCCTCTCCTCTCCTCTCCTCCTCTCCTCTCCTCTCTCAGGGTAATAAGGGCGGTGTATCACTTCGCTTCTCCCTCTATGGTCACATGATATGTTTTGTGAACTGCCACCTGACGGCTCATTGGGTTACGCTCTGCAGCGCGTTGTTGAGTTTGAGTACATTCTGGAGATCAGGACTTTGACCTGGACAACACACCCACCGTAACCGAGACCATTGATGTCAGTACCAAATGAAACACAAGGCACGAACCACACTTTTAATCACACACACACACACTGACATACAAACAGTACTACCTATCTCCCCCAGGGTGGTTTTCAAACAAGTGAACTTCCCTATAGCTGACCAGTGGAATGCAATTCAACGGCTCCTCTCCAAGAGGTATGTCCTCAGGGTCTACAGTCAATCACGGACTCCAGGAAGAAACCCCTCCCCTCACGGACCTCTCCCAGGCAGACTCTGCCCCTCTCCACTCTGCCTCTCCTCTGGACCCAGGCCCAGACGGCCCCAGCCCTACTCCTCTCTCCTCTCCTCTCCTCTCCTCTCCTCTCCCCTCTCCTCTCCCCTCTCCTCTCCTCTCCTCTCCTCCAGGGTGGTCTTCTTTTGGTGATCTGAACTTCCGTATAGCTGACCATGGAATGCACTTCCTCCGATCCTCCATCAACAGCGGACCTTCAACCTTTGTGGGAGAGGGACCAGGTGACACACACTATATACACACACCAAATACAACACTATATACACAGTCTACATACACACACCACATGCACACAAGAGGGCACACCACATTCACTGTTCCACATACAACACTAAGATACACACACTAGATACACACACGACATACACACACTAGATACACACACCACATACATGACACCACATTGACACACTAGATCACACACCACATACACACACCACATACACACACACAGAGATACACACACTAGATACACACACTAGATACACACACTAGATGCACACACTACATACACACACTAGATACACACACTAGATACACACACCACATACACACACTAGATACACACACCACATACACACACCACATACACACACTAGATACACAGACTATATACACACACTATACACACCACTATATACACACACTACAACACTGGGGCACTAGATACACACACTAGATACACACACCACATACACACACATGGTATATCCACTATATACACACACTAGATACACACACTAGATACACAACACTAGATACACACACTATATACACACACGATATACACACACCACATACACTACACACTAGATACACACACTACATACACACACACTATATACACACACTATATACACACACTCAGACAACACACTAGATACACACACAACACATACACACACAGATACACACACCACATACACACACACATGGAACACACACTAGAGGGTACACACTAGATAACACTAGATACACACATCACATACAACACTGAATTGGTCCATACACACACACACACACATACACACACTAGATACACACACTCAGATACACACACTAGATACACACACCACATACACACACTAGATACACACACTAGATACACACACTAGATACACACACTGGTATACACACACTAGATACACACACCACATACACACACTAGTGATACACACACCACATACACACACTATATACACACACCACATACACACACTAGATACACACACCACATACACACTAGATACACACACCACATACACACACCACAGGCACACACTAGATACACACACTAGATACACACACTAGATACACACACCACATACACACACTAGATACACACACCACATACACACACTAGAGCACACACTAGATACACACACTGGGATGAGCACACTAGATACACACACCACATACACACACTAGATACACACACTCAGAGGGTTACACACCACATACACACATTAGATACACACACCACATACACACTAGATACACACACCACATACACTACTCCAGATACACACCACATACACACACTAGATACACACACTAGATACACACACCA
The DNA here is from genome assembly GCF_018296145.1 of Oncorhynchus tshawytscha. NCBI lineage: Eukaryota > Metazoa > Chordata > Actinopteri > Salmoniformes > Salmonidae > Oncorhynchus > Oncorhynchus tshawytscha. Next base: position 43,934,832 of record NC_056461.1, read on the forward strand.
CATACACACACTAGATACACACACTAGATACACACACCACATACACACACTAGATACACACACTAGATACACACACCACATACACACACTAGATACACACTAGATACACACACCACATATCACAGCCACTTTAATACACACACCACATACACACACTATATACACACACTAGATACACACACTACATACACACACCAGATACACACACTAGATACACACACCACATACATCACACTAGATACACACACCACATACACACACTAGATGTACACTAGATACACACACTAGATACACACACTAGATACACACACTATATACACACACACTATATACACACACTACATACACACACTAGATACACACACTAGATACACACACCACATACACACACTATATACACACACCAGATAAACACTAGATACACACACTTGATACACACACTAGATACACACACCACATACACACACTAGATACACACACCACATACACACACCAGATACACGCACCACATACACACACTATACACACACACTAGATACACACACCACATACACACACTAGATACACACACCACATACACACACCACATACACACACTGGATATAGACACACCACATACACACACTAGATACACACACTAGATACACACACCACATACACACATGGGTATAGATAGACACACCACATACACACACTGATAGATACACACACCACATACACACACTAGATACACACAGATGTATACACACTAGATACACACACCACATACACACACCACATACACACACTAGATACACACACTAGATACACACACTAGATACACACACCACATACACACCACATACAACACTAGATACACACACTAGATACACACACCACATACACACACTAGATACACACACCAGATACACACACTAGATACACACACCACATACACACACCACATACACACACTAGATACACACACCACATACACACACCACATACACACACTATATACACACACTAGATACACACACCACATACACACACTAGATACACACACCACATACACACACTAGATACACACACCACATACACACACTAGATACACACACTAGATACACACACTATATACACACACTAGATACACACACCACATACACACACTATATACACACACTAGATACACACTCCACATACACACACCACATACACACACTATATACACACACTAGATACACACACTATATACACACACTAGATACACACACCACATACACACACTAGATACACACACCACATACACACACTATATACACACACTAGATACACACTCCACATACACACACCACATACACACACTATATACACACACTAGATACACACACCACATACACACACCACATACACACACCACATACACACACTAGATACACACACCACATACACACACTAGATACACACACTAGATACACACACCACATACACACACTAGATACACACACCACATACACACACCACATACACACACATGGTATATCCACTATATACACACACTAGATACACACACTAGATACACACACTAGATACACACACTAGATACACACACCACATACACACACCACATACACACACTAGATACACACACTAGATACACACACTAGATACACACACTAGATACACACACCACATACACACACTAGATACACACACTAGATACACACACCACATACACACACATGGTATATCCACTATATACACACACTAGATACACACACCACATACACACACTAGATACACACACTAGATACACACACCACATACACACACATGGTATATCCACTATATACACACACTATATACACACACCAGATACACACACTAGATACACACACTAGATACACACACCACATACACACACTAGATACACACACTAGATACACACACCACATACACACACCACATACACACACTAGATACACACACCACATACACACACCACATACACACACTAGATACACACACCACATACACACACCACATACACACACTAGATACACACACACTAGATACACACACCACATACACACACTAGATACACACACTAGATATACACACTAGATATACACACTAGATACACACACTAGATACACACACCACATACACACACTATATACACACACTAGATACACACACAGATACACACACCACATACACACACTAGATACACACACTAGATACACACACTAGATACACACACTAGATACACACACCACATACACACACCACATACACACTAGATACACACACTAGATACACACACTAGATACACACACTAGATACACACACTAGATACACACACCACATACACACACTAGATACACACACTAGATACACACACTAGATACACACACTAGATACACACACACACATACACACACTAGATACACACACTAGATACACACACTAGATACACACACTAGATACACACACTAGATACACACACTAGATACACACACTATATACACACACTAGATACACACACTAGATATACACACTAGATATACACACCACATACACACACTAGATAAAACACACCACATACACACACCACATACACACACTAGATACACACACTACATATACACACACTAGATATACACACACTAGATACACACACTAGATATACACACACTAGATACACACACTAGATATACACACACTAGATATACACACACTAGATATACACACACTAGATATACACACACTAGATATACACACACTAGATACACACACTATATACACACACTAGATATACACACACTAGATACACACACTAGATACACACACTATATACACACACTAGATATACACACTAGATATACACACACTAGATACACACACTAGATATACACACACTAGATATACACACTAGATATACACACACTAGATACACACACTAGATATACACACACTAGATATACACACTAGATATACACACTAGATATACACACACTAGATACACACACTAGATATACACACACTAGATATACACACTAGATATACACACACTAGATATACACACACTAGATATACACACACTAGATATACACACACTAGATATACACACTATATACACACACTAGATATACACACACTAGATACACACACTATATACACACACTAGATACACACACTAGATATACACACTAGATATACACACACTATATACACACACTAGATATACACACACTAGATATACACACTAGATATACACACACTAGATACACACACTAGATATACACACACTAGATATACACACTAGATATACACACACTAGATATACACACACTAGATATACACACACTAGATACACACACTAGATACACACACTATATACACACACTAGATATACACACACTAGATATACACACTAGATATACACACAATAGATACACACACTATATATACACACTAGATATACACACACTAGATATACACACACTAGATATACACACACTAGATATACACACACTATATACACACACTAGATATACACACTAGATATACACACACTAGATATACACACACTAGATATACACACACTAGATATACACACACTAGATATACACACACCACATACACACACTAGATACACACACCACATACACACACCACATACACACACTAGATACACACACCACATACACACACTAGATACACACACTAGATACACACACTAGATACACACACCACATACACACACTAGATACACACACTAGATACACACACCACATACACACACTAGATACACACACTAGATACACACACTAGATACACACACTAGATACACACACCACATACACACACTAGATACACACACTAGATACACACACCACATACACACACTAGATACACACACTAGATACACACACTAGATACACACACTAGATACACACACTAGATACACACACCACATACACACACTAGATACACACACTAGATACACACACCACATACACACACTAGATATACACACACTAGATATACACACTAGATATACACACACTAGATATACACACACTAGATATACACACTAGATATACACACACTAGATATACACACTAGATATACACACACTAGATATACACACACTAGATACACACACTAGATATACACACACTAGATATACACACTAGATATACACACACTAGATATACACACACTAGATACACACACTAGATATACACACACTAGATATACACACTAGATATACACACACTAGATATACACACACCACATACACACACTAGATATACACACTATATATACACACTAGATATACACACACTAGATATACACACACTAGATATACACACTAGATACACACACTAGATATACACACTAGATATACACACTAGATACACACACTAGATACACACACTAGATACACACACTAGATACACACACACTAGATATACACACACCACATACACACACTAGATATACACACTATATATACACACTAGATATACACACACTAGATATACACACACTAGATATACACACTATATATACACACTAGATATACACACACTAGATATACACACACACTAGATATACACACTAGATACACACACTAGATATACACACTATATATACACACTAGATATACACACACTAGATATACACACACTAGATATACACACTAGATATACACACACTATATACACACACTAGATATACACACACTAGATATACACACACTAGATATACACACTAGATATACACACACCACATACACACACTAGATATACACACACTAGATACACACACTAGATACACACACTAGATACACACACTAGATACACACACTATATACACACACTAGATATACACACACTAGATATACACACACTAGATATACACACCACATACACACACTAGATACACACACTAGATACACACACTAGATACACACACTAGATATACACACACTAGATATACACACACTAGATATACACACTAGATACACACACTAGATATACACACTAGATACACACACTATATACACACACTAGACACACACTAGATATACACACACTAGATATACACACACTAGATATACACACTAGATACACACACTAGATATACACACTAGATACACACACTATATACACACACTATATACACACACTATATACACACACTATATACACACACTAGATATACACACTAGATACACACACTAGATATACACACTAGATACACACACTATATACACACACTAGATACACACACACTAGATACACACTAGATATACACACACTAGATACACACACTATATACACACACTAGATATACACACACTAGATACACACACTATATACACACACTAGATATACACACACTAGATACACACACTAGATACACACACTAGATACACACACTAGATACACACACTAGATACACACACTAGATACACACACTAGATACACACACTAGATATACACACTAGATATACACACACTATATACACACACTAGATATACACACACACTAGATACACACACTAGATATACACACTAGATATACACACACTAGATATACACACTAGATATACACACACTAGATACACACACTAGATATACACACACTAGATATACACACTAGATATACACACTAGATATACACACACTAAATATACACACACTAGATATACACACACTAGATATACACACACTAGATATACACACACTAGATATACACACTAGATATACACACACTAGATATACACACACTAGATATACACACACTAGATACACACACTATATACACACACTAGATATACACACACCACATACACACACTAGATACACACACTAGATACACACACTAGATACACACACCACATACACACACTAGATACACACACTAGATACACACACTAGATACACACACTATATACACACACTAGATACACACACCACATACACACACTAGATACACACACCACATACACACACTATATACACACACCACATACACACACTAGATACACACACCACATACACACACTAGATACACACACCACATACACACACCACATACACACACTAGATACACACACTAGATACACACTAGATACACACACCACATACACACACTAGATACACACACCACATACACACACTAGATACACACACTAGATACACACACTAGATACACACACTAGATACACACACCACATACACACACTAGATACACACACTAGATACACACACCACATACACACACTAGATACACACACCACATACACACACACTAGATACACACACCACATACACACACACTAGATACACACACCACATACACACACTATATACACACACTAGATACACACACCACATACACACACTAGATACACACACTAGATACACACACCACATACACACACTAGATACACACACTAGATACACACACCACATACACACACTAGATACACACACTAGATACACACACCACATACACACACTAGATACACACACCACATACACACACTATATACACACACTAGATACACACACTACATACACACACCAGATACACACACTAGATACACACACCACATACACACACTAGATACACACACCACATACACACACTAGATACACACACTAGATACACACACTAGATACACACACTAGATACACACACTATATACACACACTATATACACACACTACATACACACACTAGATACACACACTAGATACACACACCACATACACACACTATATACACACACCAGATACACACACTAGATACACACACTAGATACACACACTAGATACACACACCACATACACACACTAGATACACACACCACATACACACACCAGATACACGCACCACATACACACACTATATACACACACTAGATACACACACCACATACACACACTAGATACACACACCACATACACACACCACATACACACACTAGATACACACACCACATACACACACTAGATACACACACTAGATACACACACCACATACACACACTAGATACACACACCACATACACACACTAGATACACACACCACATACACACACTAGATACACACACCACATACACACACTAGATACACACACCACATACACACACCACATACACACACTAGATACACACACTAGATACACACACTAGATACACACACCACATACACACACCACATACACACACTAGATACACACACTAGATACACACACCACATACACACACTAGATACACACACCAGATACACACACTAGATACACACACCACATACACACACCACATACACACACTAGATACACACACCACATACACACACCACATACACACACTATATACACACACTAGATACACACACCACATACACACACTAGATACACACACACATACACACACTAGATACACACACCACATACACACACTAGATACACACACTAGATACACACACTATATACACACACTAGATACACACACCACATACACACACTATATACACACACTAGATACACACTCCACATACACACACCACATACACACACTATATACACACACTAGATACACACACTATATACACACACTAGATACACACACCACATACACACACTAGATACACACACCACATACACACACTATATACACACACTAGATACACACTCCACATACACACACCACATACACACACTATATACACACACTAGATACACACACCACATACACACACCACATACACACACCACATACACACACTAGATACACACACCACATACACACACTAGATACACACACTAGATACACACACCACATACACACACTAGATACACACACCACATACACACACCACATACACACACATGGTATATCCACTATATACACACACTATATACACACACTAGATACACACACTACATACACACACTAGATACACACACTAGATACACACACTATATACACACACCACATACACACACTAGATACACACACTAGATACACACACTACATACACACACTAGATACACACACCACATACACACACTATATACACACACTAGATACACACACCACATACACACACATGGTATATCCACTATATACACACACTAGATACACACACCACATACACACACTAGATACACACACTAGATACACACACCACATACACACACATGGTATATCCACTATATACACACACTAGATACACACACCACATACACACACTAGATACACACACTACATACACACACCACTATATACACACACTATATACACACACTAGATACACACACCACATACACACACCACATACACACACTAGATACACACACCAGATACACACACCACATACACACACCACATACACACACTAGATACACACAGTAGATACACACACCACATACACACACTAGATACACACACTAGATATACACACTAGATATACACACTAGATACACACACTAGATACACACACCACATACACACACTATATACACACACTATATACACACACTAGATACACACACTAGATACACACACTAGATACACACACTATATACACACACTAGATACACACACTATATACACACACCACATACACACACCACATACACACACTAGATACACACAGTAGATACACACACCACATACACACACTAGATACACACATTAGATATACACACCACATACACACACCACATACACACACTAGATACACACACTATATACACACACTAGATACACACACCACATACACACACTAGATACACACACTAGATACACACACTAGATACACACACTAGATACACACACTAGATACACACACTAGATACACACACTATATACACACACTAGATACACACACTAGATATACACACTAGATATACACACCACATACACACACTAGATAAACACACCACATACACACACTAGATACACACACTAGATACACACTATATACACACACTAGATATACACACACTAGATATACACACTAGATATACACACACTAGATACACACACTAGATATACACACACTAGATATACACACTAGATATACACACACTAGATATACACACACTAGATATACACACACTAGATATACACACACTAGATATACACACTATATACACACACTAGATATACACACACTAGATACACACACTAGATACACACACTATATACACACACTAGATATACACACTAGATATACACACACTAGATACACACACTAGATATACACACACTAGATATACACACTAGATATACACACACTAGATACACACACTAGATATACACACACTAGATATACACACTAGATATACACACTAGATATACACACACTAGATACACACACTAGATATACACACACTAGATATACACACTAGATATACACACACTAGATATACACACACTAGATATACACACACTAGATATACACACACTAGATATACACACTATATACACACACTAGATATACACACACTAGATACACACACTATATACACACACTAGATACACACACTAGATATACACACTAGATATACACACACTATATACACACACTAGATATACACACACTAGATATACACACTAGATATACACACACTAGATACACACACTAGATATACACACACTAGATATACACACTAGATATACACACACTAGATATACACACACTAGATATACACACACTAGATACACACACTAGATACACACTATATACACACACTAGATATACACACACTAGATATACACACTAGATATACACACAATAGATACACACACTATATATACACACTAGATATACACACACTAGATATACACACACTAGATATACACACACTAGATATACACACACTATATACACACACTAGATATACACACTAGATATACACACACTAGATATACACACACTAGATATACACACACTAGATATACACACACTAGATATACACACCACATACACACACTAGATACACACACCACATACACACACCACATACACACACTAGATACACACACTAGATACACACACTAGATACACACACTAGATACACACACTAGATACACACACCACACACACTAGATACACACACTAGATACACACACCACATACACACACTAGATACACACACTAGATACACACACTAGATACACACACTAGATACACACACCACATACACACACTAGATACACACACTAGATACACACACCACATACACACACTAGATACACACACTAGATACACACACTAGATACACACACTAGATACACACACTAGATACACACACCACATACACACACTAGATACACACACTAGATACACACACCACATACACACACTAGATATACACACACTAGATATACACACTAGATATACACACACCAGATATACACACACTAGATATACACACTAGATATACACACACTAGATATACACACTAGATATACACACACTAGATATACACACACTAGATACACACACTAGATATACACACACTAGATATACACACTAGATATACACACACTAGATATACACACACTAGATACACACACTAGATATACACACACTAGATATACACACTAGATATACACACACTAGATATACACACACCACATACACACACTAGATATACACACTATATATACACACTAGATATACACACACTAGATATACACACACTAGATATACACACTAGATACACACACTAGATATACACACTAGATATACACACTAGATACACACACTAGATACACACACTAGATACACACACTAGATACACACACACTAGATATACACACACCACATACACACACTAGATATACACACTATATATACACACTAGATATACACACACTAGATATACACACACTAGATATACACACTATATATACACACTAGATATACACACACTAGATATACACACACTAGATATACACACTAGATACACACACTAGATATACACACTATATATACACACTAGATATACACACACTAGATATACACACACTAGATATACACACTAGATATACACACACTATATACACACACTAGATATACACACACTAGATATACACACACTAGATATACACACTAGATATACACACACCACATACACACACTAGATATACACACACTAGATACACACACTAGATACACACACTAGATACACACACTAGATACACACACTATATACACACACTAGATATACACACACTAGATATACACACACTAGATATACACACCACATACACACACTAGATACACACACTAGATACACACACTAGATACACACACTAGATATACACACTAGATATACACACACTAGATATACACACTAGATACACACACTAGATATACACACTAGATACACACACTATATACACACACTAGATACACACTAGATATACACACACTAGATATACACACACTAGATATACACACTAGATACACACACTAGATATACACACTAGATACACACACTATATACACACACTATATACACACACTATATACACACACTATATACACACACTAGATATACACACTAGATACACACACTAGATATACACACTAGATACACACACTATATACACACACTAGATACACACACACTAGATACACACACTAGATATACACACACTAGATACACACACTATACACACACTAGATACACACACTAGATACACACACTATATACACACACTAGATACACACACTAGATACACACACTAGATACACACACTAGATACACACACTAGATACACACTAGATACACACACTAGATACACACACTAGATACACACACTAGATATACACACTAGATATACACACACTATATACACACACTAGATATACACACACACTAGATACACACTAGATATACACACTAGATATACACACACTAGATATACACACTAGATATACACACACTAGATACACACACTAGATATACACACACTAGATATACACACTAGATATACACACTAGATATACACACACTAAATATACACACACTAGATATACACACACTAGATATACACACACTAGATATACACACACTAGATATACACACTAGATATACACACACTAGATATACACACACTAGATATACACACACTAGATACACACACTATATACACACACTAGATACACACACCACATACACACACTAGATACACACACTAGATACACACACTAGATACACACACTAGATATACACACACCACATACACACACTAGATACACACACTAGATACACACTAGATACACACACACTATATACACACACTAGATACACACACTAGATATACACACACACACACACACACTAGATACACACACTAGATACACACACTAGATACACACACTAGATACACACACTAGATACACACACTATATACACACACCACATACACACACCAGATACACACACTAGATACACACTAGATACACACACCAGACACACACTAGATACACACACTAGATACACACACTAGATACACACACTAGATATACACACTAGATACACACACTAGATACACACACTAGATACACACACTATATACACACACTAGATACACACACCACATACACACACTAGATACACACACTAGATACACACACTAGATACACACACTAGATACACACACTAGATACACACACTAGATACACACACTAGATACACACACTAGATACACACACTAGATATACACACACAGAGATACACACACTAGATATACACACACTAGATATACACACACTAGATATACACACACTAGATATACACACACTAGATATACACACACTAGATATACACACACTAGATATACACACACCACATACACACACTAGATACACACACCACATACACACCACCACATAGATAGATACACACTAGATACACACACTAGATACACACACTAGATATACACACTAGATACACACACTAGACACACACCACATACACACACTATATACACACACTAGATACACACACTAGATACACACACTAGACACACACACTAGATACACACACTAGATACACACACTAGATACACACACTAGATACACACACCACATACACACACTAGATACACACACTAGATACACACACTAGATACACACACCACATACACACACTAGATACACACACTAGATACATACACCACATACACACACTAGATACACACACTAGATACACACACTAGATACACACACTAGATACACACACCACATACACACACTAGATACACACACTAGATACACACACCACATACACACACTAGATATACACACACTAGATATACACACTAGATATACACACACTAGATATACACACACTAGATACACACACTAGATATACACACACTAGATATACACACACTAGATATACACACTAGATATACACACACTAGATATACACACACTAGATACACACACTAGATATACACACACTAGATATACACACACTAGATATACACACACTAGATATACACACACTAGATACACACACTAGATATACACACACTAGATATACACACACTAGATATACACACACTAGATATACACACACCACATACACACACTAGATATACACACTATATATACACACTAGATATACACACACTAGATATACACACACTAGATATACACACTAGATACACACTAGATATACACACTAGATATACACACTAGATACACACACTAGATACACACACTAGATACACACACTAGATACACACACACTAGATATACACACACCACATACACACACTAGATACACACACTAGATACACACACCACATACACACACTAGATATACACACACTAGATATACACACTAGATATACACACACTAGATATACACACACTAGATATACACACTAGATATACACACACTAGATATACACACTAGATATACACACACTAGATATACACACACTAGATACACACACTAGATATACACACACTAGATATACACACTAGATATACACACACTAGATATACACACACTAGATACACACACTAGATATACACACACTAGATATACACACTAGATATACACACACTAGATATACACACACCACATACACACACTAGATATACACACTATACACACTAGATATACACACTAGATATACACACACTAGATACACACACTAGATATACACACTAGATACACACACTAGATATACACACTAGATATACACACTAGATACACACACTAGATACACACACTAGATACACACACTAGATACACACACACTAGATACACACACCACATACACACACTAGATATACACACTATATATACACACTAGATATACACACACTAGATACACACACTAGATATACACACTATACACACTAGATATACACACACTAGATATACACACACTAGATATACACACTAGATACACACACTATATATACACACTAGATATATACACACACTAGATATACACACACTAGATATACACACACTAGATATACACACTAGATACACACACTAGATACACACACTAGATATACACACACTAGATATACACACACTAGATACACACACTAGATATACACACACCACATACACACACACTAGATACACACACTAGATACACACACTAGATACACACACTAGATACACACACTAGATACACACACTAGATACACACACTAGATACACACACCACATACACACACTAGATACACACACTAGATACACACACTAGATACACACACTAGATATACACACACTAGATATACACACACTAAATACACACACTAGATACACACACTAGATATACACACTAGATACACACACATATACACACACTAGATACACACACTAGATATACACACACTAGATACACACACTAGATATACACACTAGATACACACACTAGATATACACACCAGATACACACACTAGATACACACACTATATACACACACTACATACACACACTGGATACACACACTAGACATACACACACTAGATACACACACTAGATACACACACTAGATACACACACTAGATACACACACTAGATACACACACTAGATACACACACTATATACACACACACTAGATACACACACTAGATACACACACTAGATACACACACTAGATACACACACTAGATACACACACTAGATACACACACTAGATACACACACTAGATACACACACAGATACACACACTAGATACACACACTAGATACAAACACTAGATACACACACTAGATACACACACTAGATACACACACCAGATACACACACTAGATACACACACCACATACACACACTAGATATACACACACACTAGATACACACACTAGATATACACACACACTAGATATACACACTAGATATACACACTAGATATACACACTAGATACACACACTAGATATACACACACTAGATACACACACTAGATATACACACATGATATACCACTAAATATACACACACTAGATACACACACACATAGATATACACCACATACACACACTAGATATACACACACTAGATACACACACTAGATATACACACACTAGATACACACACCTACATACACACACCAGATACACACACTAGATATACACACACACATACACACACCACATACACACACTAGATACACACACCAGATACTAGATACACACACTAGATACACACACTAGATATACACACACCACATACACACACTAGATACACACACTAGATACACACACCAGATACACACACATATACACACACTAGATACACACACTAGATACATACACACACCACATACACACACCAGATACACACACTAGATACACACACTAGATACACACACTAGATACACACATACACATACACACACTAGATACACACACACTAGATACACACACACACATAGATACACACTAGATACACACACCAGATACACACACATGAGACACACACTAGATACACACACTAGATACACACACCAGATACACACACAGATACACACACTAGATACACACACTAGATACACACACTAGATACACACACCACATACACACACTAGATACACACACCAGATACACACACTAGATACACACACTAGATATACACACACTAGATACACACACACTAGATATACACACACTAGATATACACACACTAGATATACACACACTAGATATACACACACTAGATATACACACACTAGATATACACACACTAGATACACACACAACAAACACACGCTGATGCACATATAAATGATACACCACCCTATCTCTCTAACTCTGTGTGATGTCCTGTAGCTGTTAACGATGAAGAAGAAGGAACCGTTCCTCCAGGAGTTTGAGGAGGGACCTCTGAAGTTTAAACCTACATACAAGTTTAACCGCAACTCTGACACCTACGATACCAGGTAACAAGTATACTCACTGCACAGTCAAATACACTCCTGTACAGCACACATAGTTCATAAGCCAACATGCTGTCTGATCAATCAGAGAGAGAAGAGGAGAGGAGAGGATAGGATAGGAGAGGAGAGGGGAGGGGAGGGGGGAGGAGAGGAGAGGAGAGGAGAGGAGAGGAGAGGAGAGGAGAGGAGAGGAGAGGAGAGGAGAGGGGAGAGGAGAGGAGAGGAGAGGAGAGGAGAGGAGAGGAGAGGAGAGGAGAGGAGAGGAGAGGGAGGAGAGGAGAGGGAGGGAGGGGAGAGGAGAGGGGAGAGGAGAGGAGAGGAGAGGAGAGGGAGAGGAGAGGAGAGGAGAGGAGAGGAGAGGAGAGGAGAGGAGAGGAGAGGAGAGGAGAGGAGAGGGTAATATCAACAGAACAGAGGGGGAGAAGACATAATGTCAACAGGACACCAAGTAAGACAGGAGAAAGTACACCAGACTGGACAGACTGATTCTAGACCCCGGAATTTAGACTATTGCAGTATAGACAGGGGGACACTGTGGCGCCGTACAAAGATACCCCTGCAGAGGGCCAACCAGGCAGGATATAAGCCCACCAGGCAGGATATAAGCCAACCAGGCAGGATATAAGCCCACCAGGCAGGATATAAGCCCACCAGGCAGGACATAAGCCCACCAGGCAGGATATAAGCCCACCAGGCAGGACATAAGCCCACCAGGCAGGATATAAGCCCACCAGGCAGGATATAAGCCCACCAGGCAGGATATAAGCCCACCAGGCAGGATATAAGCCCACCAGGCAGGATATAAGCCCACCCACTTTTCCAACGTACAGCTCCCACACCACCAAGGGGTTATCAGCAGACCACCGAATAACTACCCTGAGACAATGCTGAGTATAGCCCACGAAGATCTCAGGCCCCCAGGCCCCCAGGCCCCCAGGCCCCCCAGCATTATGTACTCCTGCCACAATCAGTGCGCACACCTCCCTTTCCCCGTCACGCGCATGGCGATTATTGGACTCACCGGGACTCCATCCCCTCTATCATTACCTCCCTATATCTGTCTGGTTCCCTGCTCTATTCCCGGCTGCAGCATTGGTTTTCATATGTCCTTGTTTACCTGTTTACCTGTTTACCTGTTTACCTGTGTGCTGACGCTGTTCCTGTTTTGTTGCTTGTCTGTTCCATATTAAATGTCAACTCCCCGTACCTACTTCTCATCTCCAAAGTCAGTCCATACAGTCTCCATTGTTCCAAGGTCTTGGCCGTTCTGTTCAGACTCGGGACAATATGCATATTCAAAGAACAGTCCGTAATTAGTTTTCTAAAGTTCATGATCTTTTCGTCGTCGAAGAAGTTCGTGAATTCATCACTGCTGAAGTGAAAGTCATCCTCTCTTGGGGAATGCTGCTTTGTGACAGTATCAAAAAGAAATGTGGGATTGTTGTTATTCTCCTCAATTAGGTTGGAGCAGCAGGCCTCTTCGATACGGTACTGTCTAGTCGGAAGACTTCCAGTTTGGTGGTGCGCCATTTCCGTTCCAATTTTCTGGAAGCTTATATATATATTTATATATATATATCTATATCACTCTCTCTATATATATATATATATATATCTATATATCTATATATATATCTATATATATATATATATCTATATCGCTCTCTCTTTATATATATATATATCTATATCACTCTCTCTATATATATATATCTATATCTTTATATATATATATATCGCTCTCTCTTTATATATATCTATATCACTCTCTCTCTATATATATATATCTATATCACTCTCTCTATATATATATATATATATCTATATATCTATATATATATATCTATATCACTTTCTCTATATATATATATATATATATCTATATATCTATATATATATATATATATCTATATCACTCTCTCTTTATATATATCTATATCTATATCA